>NC_069503.1:474973609-475273609 GCF_027579735.1 Bombina bombina | reverse complement strand
ATAGAGTGACTTAACAGACCCCTGAGGGCAGGTAGGCGCCACAGCAGAGCTGTGGCGAGGTGCAGGGGGTTGCTATCTTAATTTCATAACGTTTTTGAGTACATTTTTTTTCCATTAAGGGTTAAGCATTTCTTACTTGTGGTGCAATCTTAGCTGGCAAGATAAGACACATATATACTAAAATTGTGATAATTTTAACATTTTAGAGCTGTTTTGGAAAAATTGTACGCTTTTTTACTCTTAAAGGCGCAGTACCGTTTTTCAGATTGTTGTTTTTTTTCACTAAATAAAGTGTTTTCAAGACTGTGGTTATTACTAGTCTGTTTCAACATGTCTAACATTGAGGAAAGTCAATGTTCTATGTGTTTAGAAGCCATTGTGGAACCCCCACTTAAAATGTCTCTCATGTACTGAAAGGGCCTTACATTGCAAAGAATATATTTTAGGTGATAAAAGTATGTCTCAGGATGATTCTCAGTCTGAAGAGAATCGGGTTATGCCATCCAATTCTCCCCAAGTGTCACAACCTTTAACGCCCGCTCAGGCGACGCCTAGTACTTCTAGTGCGTCTAATTCTTTTACCCTGCAAGATATGGCTGCAGTTATGTCTACTACCCTTACAGAGGTATTGTCTAAACTGCCAGGTTTACAGGGTAAGCACAGCAGGTCAAGTATTAGAGTAAATACTGAGCCCTCTGATGCTTTATTGGCCATCTCCGATGTACCCTCACAGTGTTCTGATTTAGGGGTGGGGGATTTGTTGTCTGTGGCAGAGCTTTCAGACTCAGGAAAGATGTTCCCTCAAACAGAATCTGATGTGACGGCCTTTAAGTTTAAGCTTGAACACCTCCGCTTGTTACTCCGGGACGTTTTAGCGACTCTGGATGATTGTGACCCTATTGTAATCCCACCAGAGAAATTGTGTGAAATGGATAAATATCTAGAGGTCCCTACTCACACTGTTTTTCCAGTCCCTAGAAGGATTTCGGACATTGTTACTAAGGAGTGGGATAGACCAGGCATTCCGTTCTCTCCCCCTCCTACTTTTAAGAATGTCTGAATGTCCCTAAGGTGGAGGGAGCTATTTCTACCCTGGCTAAGCGTACAACTATACCTATTGAGGACAGTTGTGCTTTCAAAGATCCTATGGATAAAAAATTAGAGGGTCTTCTAAAGAAATTGTTTATTCATCAGGGTTTTCTTCTACAACCTATACCGTGCATCGTTCCAGTAACTACTGCAGCAGCTTTTTGGTTCGAGGCTCTTGAGGAGTCTCTTAAGGTTGAGACCCCATTAGATGATATTTTGGATAGAATTAAGGCTCTTACGCTAGCTAATTCTTTTATTACTGATGCCGCTTTTCAAATGGCTAAATTAGCGGCAAAGAATGCAGGCTTTGCCATTTTATCGCGTAGAGTGTTATGGCTTAAGTCTTGGTCTGCTGATGTGTCATCAAAATCTAAGCTTTAGATATTCCTTTTAAAGGTAAGACCCTATTCGGGCCTGAACTAAAGGAGATCATTTCCAACATTACTGGAGGTAAAGGTCATGCCCTTCCTCAGGACAAGACGGTTAAAATGAGGGCCAAACAAAATAATTTTCGTTCCTTTCGAAACTTGAAGGGTGGACCCTCTACTTCGTCTTCCGCCACAAAGCAGGAGGGGAATTTTGCACAATCCAAGTCAGTTTGGAGACCTAACCAGACCTGGAATAAAGGTAAAAAGGCCAAGAAGCCCGCTGCTGCTACCAAGACAGCATGAAGGGGCAGCCCCCGATCCGGGACCTGATCTAGTAGGGGGCAGACTTTCTCTCTTCACTCAGGCTTGGGCAAGGGATGTTCAGGATCTCTGGGCATTAGAAATCGTGACCCAGGGGTATCGACTAGAATTCAAGAATTGTCTCCCAAGGGGGAGATTTCATCTTTCACATTTGTCTGTAGACCAGATAAAAAGAGAGGCGTTCTTACGCTGTGTAGAAGACCTATATACCATGGGTGTAATCTGTCCAGTTCCAAAACTAGAACAGGGGCAGGGGTTTTATTCAAATCTGTTCGTGGTTCCCAAAGAAAGAGGGAACCTTCAGACCGATTTTTTTATCTCAAAGGAGGCCTAAACAAATTTCTCAAAGTCCCATCGTTCAAGATGGAGACCATACGAACAATTTTACCAATGATCCAGGAGGGTCAATATATGACCACCGTGGACTTGAAGGATGCGTATCTGCACATTCCTATCCACAAAGATCATCACCAGTTTCTCAGGTTCGCCTTCCTGGACAAACACTACCAGTTTGTGGCCCTTCCTTTCTGGTTGGCCACAGCTCCCAGAATTTTCACAAAAGTGCTAGTTCTGGCGGTTCTAAGGCCACGGGGCATCGCAATGGCGCCCTATCTGGACGATATTTTGATTCAGGCGTCAACTTACCATCTAGCCAAATCTCACACGGACATCGTGTTGGCTTTTCTAAGAACTCACGGGTGGAAGGTGAATATAGGAAAGAGTTCACTAGTTCCACAGACAAGAGTTCCATTCCTGGGAACTCTGATAGACTCGGTAGACATGAAAATTTTTCTGACGGAGGTCAGAAAATCAAAGATCCTAACTACTTGCCGAGCACTTCAGTCCATTCCTCGGCCATCAGTGGCGCAGTGTATGGAGGTCATTGGATTAATGGTAGCGGCAATGGACATCGTTCTGTTTGCTCGCTTTCATCTCAGACCACTGCAGCTGTGCATGCTCAGACAGTGGAATGGGCATGCACAATCTCTCACACACACACTCACACTCTCATACACACTCACACACTCACACTCTCATACACACTCACACTCTCATACACACTCACACTCTCATACACACACTCACACTCTCATACACACACTCACACTCTCATACACACACACACACACACACTCTCATACACACATACACACACACACACTCTCATACACACATACACACACACACTCTCATATACATACACACACACACTCTCATATACATACACACACACACTCTCATATACACACACACACACTCTCATATACACACACACACACTCTCATATACACACACACACACTCTCATACACACACGCTCTCTCATACACACACACTCTCTCATACACACACACTCATACACACACACAATCTCATACACACAATCTCATACACACACACTCTCTCATACACACACACTCTCTCATACACACACACTCTCTCATACACACACACTCTCTCATACACACACACTCTCTCATACACACACACTCTCTCATGCACACACACTCTCTCATGCACACACACTCTCTCATGCACGCACTCTCATACATACGCACGCACACTCTCATACATACACACGCACACTCTCATACATACACACGCACACTCTCATACATACACACGCACACTCTCTCATACATACACACGCACACTCTCACATACATACACACGCACACTCTCACATACATACACACGCACACTCTCACATACATACACACGCACACTCTCACATACATACACACGCACACTCTCACATACACACACGCACACTCTCACATACACACACGCACACTCTCACATACACACACGCACACTCTCACATACACACACGCACACTCTCACATACACACACGCACACTCATTCACACACACACTCTCATTCACACACACGCACACTCTCATACATACACACACACACACAATCTCATACACACACGCACACTCTCACATACGCACACGCACACTCTCACATACGCACACGCACACTCTCACATACGCACACTCTCACATACGCACACTCTCACATACACATACGCACACTCTCATACACACACACACAATCTCATTTACACACACACACAATCTCATTTACACACACACACACACAATCTCATACACACACACACACACACAATCTCATACACACACACACACACACACACACAATCTCATACACACACACACAATCTCATACACACACAAACACAGATCTACATTATACTCCTATTCCATAACATTTGCTAATATGTTTCAGTACTGGTTTGACTGTGTGCTGCTTGTTTGATAGTGGACGAGTGTCTATGGGTAAGTTTATTATCATATAGACACTCTTTTAGTGTTCTTATGGGCACTTTTAATTTGTTACGTTTTTCTATATATGTAGTTATATACGGCCCTGGGACAGATACTTTCGCTCGTCGAGTTAGTGCACGTTTCTTAGCCTTCTAGGTGTTGCAGGTTAGTTTTGCACACCAGGTTTGTCTGTCAGGATAGTGCATGTCCTCAAGTTGATATACCCACGTCGGGTTAGTGCACATTTCTCTCTGTTATGTGCCGTGGGGTTTTGACACTCTCTCTGCCATTTTAACAGTCAGATTTTTGTCACACATTTGGCAGTTTCTGCTTAGCCTGCATTGTCTCTGTAAAGCTGCTTAGGCGGCGGTATAGGGTTTCCTTTCCTCAAGAGCTTTCTTAACCCCTTAATGACCACAGCACTTTTCCATTTTCTGTCCGTTTGGGACCAAGGCTATTTTTACATTTCTACGGTGTTTGTGTTTAGCTGTAATTTTCCCCTTACTCATTTAATGTACCCACACATATTATATACCGTTTTTCTCGCCATTAAATAGACTTTCAAAATATACCATTATTTTCATCGTATCTTATAATTTACTATAAAAATTTTTATAAAATATGAGGAAAAAATGGAAAAAAAAACACTTTTTCTAACTTTGACCCCCAAAATCTTTTATACATCTACAACCACCAAAAAAAACCCATGCTAAATAGTTTGTAAATTTTGTCCTGAGTTTAGAAATACCCAATGTTTACATGTTCTTTGCTTTTTTTGCAAGTTATAGGGCCATAAATACAAGTAGCACTTTGCTATTTCCAAACCACTTTTTTTCAAAATTAGCGCAAGTTACATTAGAACACTGATATCTTTCAGGAATCCCTGAATATCCATTGACATGTATATATTTTTTTTTAGAAGACATCCCAAAGTATTGATCTAGGCCCATTTTGGTATATTTCATGCCACTGTTTCACCGCCAAATGCGATCAAATAAAAAAAATTGTTAACTTTTTCACAAACTTTAGGTTTCTCACTGAAATTATTTACAAAAAAACTTATGCAATTATAGCATACATGGTTGTAAATGCTTCTCTGGGGTCCCCTTTGTTCATAAATAGCAGACATATATGGCTTTGGTTTTGCTTTTTACTAATTAGAAGGCTGCTAAATGCGACTGCGTACCACACGTGTATTATGCCCAGCAGTGAAGGGGTTAATTAGGGAGCATGTAGGGAGCTTCTAGGGTTAATTTTAGCTTCAGTGTAGTGTAGTAGACAACCCCAAGTATTGATCTAGGCCCATTTTGGTATATTTCATGCCACCATTTCACCGCCAAATGCGATCAAATTAAAAAAAACGCTAAATTTTTCACAATTTTAGGTTTCTCACTGAAATTATTTACAAACAGCATGTGCAATTATGGCACAAATAATTGTAAATGCTTCTCTGGGATCCCCTTTGTTCAGAAATAGCAGACATATATGACTTTGGCGTTGCTTTTTGGTAATTAGAAGGCCGCTAAGTGCTGCTGCGCATCACACGTGTATTATGGCTAGCAGTGAAGGGGTTAATTAGGTAGTTTTTAGGGAGCTTGCAGGGTTAATTTTAGCTTTAGTGTAGAGATCAGCCTCCCACCTGACACATCAGACCCCCTGATCCCTCCCAAAAAGCTCCCTTCCCTCCCCCACCCCACAATTGTCCCCGCCATCTTAAGTACTGGCAGAAAGTCTGCCAGTACTAAAATAAACATGTTTTTTTTTTAAAAAAAATAAAAAAAATCTTTAGCATATTTACATATGCTTTGTAGGATCCCCCCTTAGCCCCCAACCTCCCTGATCCCCCCCCAAACAGCTCTCTAACCCCCCCTCTGCATTATTGGGGGCCATCTTGGGTACTGGCAGCTGTATGCCAGTACCCAGTTTACAATATATTTTCTGTTTTTTATTTTATTTTTCTATGGTTTTCTGTAGTGTAGCTTCCCCACGACCAACCCCTACCCCTACCCCCTCCCAGATCCCTTAGATTACTTTTTTTGGGGCATGTATTCCCCCTCTTCCTCCCACTTACATAGTGTAGTGTAAGTGGTTCCCACCCGCTCCCTCCCCGTGCACGCGCCCGCCCGCCGCCCCCCGTGCACACGCGCGTGTCTGTGCGCGCCCCTGACTTTGCCGCCCCCGATCCTGCCCCCCTCTGTGTGTCAGCAACCATCGATGGCCGCCCACCCGCCTCCCACTGCAGCTCCCACCCACCAAACGATTGCGGCCATCGATGTCCGGTGTAGAGAGGGCCACAGAGTGTCTCTCTCTGCACCGGAGGGGTAAAAATTGTTATTGCAGGATGCCTCGATATTGAGGCATCCTGCAATAACCGGAAAGCAGCTGGAAGCGATGAGGATCGCTTCCAGCTGCTTTCCAAACCGAGAACGTACGCCATACGTCCTCAGGCGTTAACTGCCTTTTTTCTGAGGACGTATGGCGTACGTCCTCGGTCATTAAGGGGTTAAAGGTTTTTATAGTATTTATTGCATTGCTTTGCTATATGCTATAATTGAGCAGCGAAAATCTGTCTCTAAATTTACCCTAGAAACTGATTCTTCTGAACACCTTTCTACCATTATAAGGTGTGCTTATTGTGCCTTCTTCAGCTCATTTATGTGGTTCATGTTTAGATTTGTTAATGCATGCTGACCAATCTAATGCTGTTTATTTTGGTACTTTTATGCACCTGATGCTGATGGGGTGCCTCCGGCTATAAAATCATTCATTAACACTGCTGTCTCTAAGTCTTTGGCTGCTCTCCACCTTCAAATAAGCGTAAAAAGGTCAGTTCAGATTTTACCTTCTGCGAGTGCCTTGATCCAAGGTATACTGTTGTGTCTTCAGATGGTGAATTTTCCTCTGGGATTGATGATTCCTCATCTGATGTAGAACCTGTTATTTTCTCTTGTTTAAAGTTGAACATATTTGTTCTCTTTTTATGAGGTCTTAGTCACTTTGTGGGTTGTCAGGGCATTGAAATATTATGTTGATGCTAATAAGGATTTCAGACAAACCTCTAGTATGTTTTTTTTTCTTTTTTCTCGGCCAAGGAAAGGTCAGAAGACCTCTGCTATTTCTTTAGCCTCTTTGTTGAAGCTTTTGATTCACAGAGCTTATTTGGAGGTAGGTCAGCCTCTGCCACAGCAGATTACAGCTCATTCTACTAGGCCAGTTGCCACTTCTTGGGCTTTCAAGAATAAGGCTTCAGTTTATCAAAATTGCAAGGCAGCTACTTGGTGGTCTTTGCATAAGTTTACAAAATTTTACAACTTTGATGTTTTTGCTTCTTCGGAAGCAGCCTTTGGTAGAATGGTCCTCCAGACAGTTGTCTCAGTTTGATGATTATGCCTGTTTTCTTAAGAGTTTATATATATATATATATATATATATATATATATATATATATATATATATATATATATAAAATAATACACTAAAAAAAACTGGCATAATCATCAATATATATATATATATATATATTTATATTAAATCCCTCTCTATTACTTGTGGACTGCCACAGCTTGGTATTAGTTCCCATGAGTAATGGATCATGGACTTTCACCACCTTTATGAAAGAAAACATAATTTATGCTTAACTGATAAATTCATTTCTTTCAAAGTGCTGAGAGTCCCTAGGCCCCCACCCTTTGTTTTTGTTTTTCTTAGGGTTGATTTTTTTTTTTTTTATGAGCACATCTTTATGGCTCTTATTTCTTTTTCTTACCTCACTTTCTTGGCTATGTGTTAGACTAAGGTATGTGTGAGGTGGGAGGGGTTTTATAGAGCTCCTGGGGTTTGGGAAACTTTGCCTCCTATTGGTAGAGAAGAGTAATTCCCATCAGTAATGGATTGTGGACTCCTAAAATCAGGAAAGAAATTAATTTATCAGGTAAGCATAACTTATATTTTTGCATTGGAGGGAGGAAATAAGGTTTAACTGTGTGTGTGTGTATACAGGTAGCCCTCAGTTTACGCCAGGGTTAGGTTCTAGAAGGAATGGTTGTAAATCAAAACCGTTGTAAATTGAAACCCAGTTTATAATGTAAGTCAATGGGAAGTGAGGGAGTTAGGTTCTAGGCCCCTCTCAAAATTGTCATAAGTAACACCTAATACATTATTTTTAAAGCTTTGAAATGAAGTTTTTAAATGCTAAACAGCATTATGAACTAATAAAATAATCACACAACACAGAATATATAATTAAACTAAGTTAAATGAACAAAAACATTTGCTAAACAGCATTATAAACCTAATAAAATAATCACACAACACAGACTTCACTTGCATTTTTCTGCAAACAGTTCTTTCTGTGCATTCCAATCTGGACTGATTTAAAGACAGGAAGATCTTGTTTCTTTGAAATCTGCTTGATAGCTCAGGTCTGGTTAAACTGATTAATTTCAGCTTGCTTGGCTTTGCTGCAACACAAGTGGACAGCTCCCCATACTGGCTATTTTAATCAATGCACTGCTTCTCAAAGCTTTTCAATAGCAGTCACATGACTGGAAAAAATGTTGTTATTCTGAAACGGTGTAAATTGAACCGTTGTAAACCGAGGGCCACCTGTATGTGTGTGTGTATGTATGTATGTATGTATGTATGTATGTATATATATATATATATATATATATATATATATATATATATATATATATATATATATATATATATATATATATATATATATATATATATATATATAGAATTAAGTAGAATGTTACCACTCAGTGTCAGTGAGTGGAAACAAGCGTTACTCAAGTAAATGCGCTAGTCAGAGGTATGAAAATCTCATAGAGCAGCTATGAAGGTACAAATATTGTATGATAGACTAAGTCTATACAATATAGGAAAAATAGGAGTCAAAGGGTAAACAGCGCTTATGGAGATTCTTAAAAACTGAATAATATTAAAGTCTCGGCAGTGTTGGTGGGTAAAGAAAACAAAAAAAAAAAAAAAAAGGGAAGAGAAGTATATGAATATACGTATATATATTAGAGTCTTTGATAGGATATTGGAATCCTAGTGTAATGAAGGCGTAATAGATACCCTTACCAAAAGTTACCTCAATCCTATGAGGTAAGTTTGCCGCATTGGAGGATGTATCTAGTGGTTGAATGAATCCTGGATGTTCTGGTCTGTATAAAATCGCTGCCTCTTGGAGTAGAATGGGATGTGGGTCCCCTTTGTGCTGGTTTCTTTAGGAAACTTCCTGTATTTATTGCCTCTTGGAGCTTGGTTTTCTTGTCTTGGTATGAACTTTCTTGTCCAGATATATACCCAGAAAGACAGAAAACAGCAAAAATAGTGTAATACCGTTTTATTCAATAATAGTATAAAAATAACATATATCACACTCACATTTTATGTCCTCACTGGTATGAGGTATTATAACAGCACATAGGTTTAGAGGTGAATTATCAGGTAGTTGTGTCCCAAGCCAGTCAGAAATTAAAGTTAGTATTCCTTGGATGTCACAAGTAGTGATTTCAGCCAAGTAAGATTGTAGCAAATAACATATCCGGTATATATTGCTAGTTTGGTCAGCAATCAGGGTTGTTAATGCAAATGTTTAGCAATGCTGCATGCATAAATGGGTTAATACAGTGACACTCTGGCAGGTCAGGCAGTATATAGAGTTAGTAACAAAGCAGAAACTCAGTTCATACATAAAATGCAAGCTTAAAAAACCAAACAGTTTAAAAGCAGTTTAAAAGTCAATAAAAAGGTAAGTAATGTTACCCTAATAGTAGTACCCTAATAGTAATACCTAATACATTATTTTTAAAGCTTTGAAATGAAGTTTTTAAATGCTAAACAGCATTATGAACTAATAAAATAATCACACAACACAGAATATATAATTAAACTAAGTTAAATGAACAAAAACATTTGCTAAACAGCATTATAAACCTAATAAAATAATCACACAACACAGACTTCACTTGCATTTTTCTGCAAACAGTTCTTTCTGTGCATTCCAATCTGGACTGATTTAAAGACAGGAAGATCTTGTTTCTTTGAAATCTGCTTGATAGCTCAGGTCTGGTTAAACTGATTAATTTCAGCTTGCTTGGCTTTGCTGCAACACAAGTGGACAGCTCCCCATACTGGCTATTTTAATCAATGCACTGCTTCTCAAAGCTTTTCAATAGCAGTCACATGACTGGAAAAAAATGTTGTTATTCTGAAACGGTGTAAATTGAACCGTTGTAAACCGAGGGCCACCTGTGTGTGTATGTGTATATATATATATATATTTGTGCTCATAAGTTTACATACCCTAGCAGCATTTATGATTTCTTGGCCATTTTTCAGAGACTATGAATAACACAAAAACTTTTTTTTTTTTAGAGGGGCCTGGAACCTAACTCCCTCACTTCCCATTGACTTACATTATAAACTGGGATTCAATTTACAACGGTTTGATTTACAACCATTCCTTCTGGAACCTAACCCTGGCGTAAACTGAGGGCTACCTGTATATATATATGTGTGTATATATATATATATATATATATATACACACACACAAAACACGGAAGGGGACTGCACTCCTAGACCGGACCGGGTTCACATCCCATGACCCTGCAACATGCTCAGCCCTGAGTGCTCAGTGGCACTCATAAGAAGCTGTGCTGTCATCAGAGTCACAGGCAGTTAACCCCAGACAGATCTGGGTGCAAGAACCATAGGGGAAATTACAAAACAAATTAATACAACACACAGAGAAAACCCTGCACTCACTAGCAAGCTCAAGTTCCTTTCCAATACCTAGGACCCTAAAACAGCCACAAAAGCAGTCCCCTTCCGTGTTTTGTATATGTCTGGGGTGATTACATAAGCCTGTGCACCCTTCCCTTGTTCCCAGTTTGTTTGGATTTGAGAGCTTGCATTTTGTTGCTGTTTTAGGGTCCCAGCTATTGGAAAGGACCTTGACGTGGTACCTGGGCTTGTCCCATTTGGCCAGATGCGGTAACTAACCTTTCCATTTTTGCTTTTAAATCTTAGCTGTGAGCTTGCTAGTGAGTGCAGGGTTTTCTCTGTGTGTTATATATAACATGCCTAGATAAACCTTTCAGCAAAAGATAACAAGAGAAGCAAGCAAATTAAATGATAGAAATAAATTGGAAAGTTGTTTTAAACTGTATGCTCTATCTGGATTGTGAAAATAAATTTTTGGGTTTCATGTCCCTTTAATCTGGAGTCCTTTAGACCCCTCTATTTGAACCTATTAATGATTTAGACCTTCAACTTTTATATTGGAGTTTTTTTTTTCTCTTGGTGATTTCTTCAGACAGAATAGTTTGAGCTTTCAACTTTCTTTTACAAACCTTAAAGGATTTTTTTTTTTTTTTCCATGAGGCAAAGGCTGTTCTTCGAACTAGCTATTATTTTCTTCCCAAGGTAGTATCTAAATGATACTATCAAACAAATTGTGGTTCCTTATTTATGCCTGGCTTCTAAGGATAGTTGTCCTTACAACCTTGATGTAGTGGGGACATTATAGTTTTATGTTGAAGCCACACAAGATTTTATACTGACTGCATTGTTGGTCCCTTTTTCTGGACCTCACCAAGGACATAAAGCTATGGGTGTTACCTTAGCTCAGTCTTCTTGGAAATTATTTTTTAAAAAGATAGATACTCCCATTATTACCCATTTGCCTGCTTTGTATAACCAACATTGTTATAGTAAATATACTTTATAAACTAAGTTTGCCTGCTTCTAAGCCCCTGCAGCCTGGCTTTATCTCAGTGCTTTTTACAATCTTTTAATACAGCAAGACAGAGCTAGTTCATGTGTGCTATATAGATAACATTGTGCTCACTCCTGTGAAGAATGATTATGGTTATACAAGAACCAGTACTAATTGGCTAAAATGTAAGGCTGTAAAAAGCACTGAGAAAGGGGGCAGTCTGTATGGTGCTTAGATACAGGTCAATCAGAGGTAAAAAAGTATATGAATGTAGCAGTGCTGTTTAAGCAAAACTGGGGAATTGGTAATAAAGGGGTTATCTATCTATTTAAACAATAACAATTTTCAAATAGACTGTCGATTTAAAGCTTTAATTCTTAAAGGGACATTATACACTCACTTTTTCTTTGCATATATGTTCTGTAGATGATCGATCTATATAGCCCATAAAGTTTTTGTTTTTTAAAATGTATAGTTTTGCTTATTTTTAAATAACATTGCTCTGATTTTCAGACTCCTATCCAAGCCCCAAAGTTTTTTTATGAGAATACCGTCAGCTACCTTCCTCAGCTTGCTCCTGTTTGTGTAAAGGGTCTTTTCATATGCAAAAGAAGGGGGGGGGGTGTCTTATTTCTCTTGTCCACGGGTTCATCCATTACTTGTGGGATATTCTCCTTCCCAACAGGAAGTTGCAAGAGGACACCCACAGCAGAGCTGTCTATATAGCTCCTCCCCTAACTGCCACTCCCAGTCATTCTCTTGCAACTCTCGACAAGAAAGGAAGTATCAAGAGATATGTGGTGACTTAGTGTAGTTTTACCTTCAATCAAAAGTTTGTTATTTTTAAACTGTACCGGCGTTGTACTGTTTTACTCTCAGGCAGAAATTAGAAGAAGAATTCTGTCTGGAGGTTTGATGATCTTAGCGGTTTGTAACTAAGGTCCATTGCTGTTCTCACACATAACTGAAGAATATGGGAAAACTTCAGTTGGGGGAACGGTCTGCAGATTACCTGCTTTGAGGTATGTTCAGTATTTTTATTTCTAGAGAGATGAATAAGTTCTAGAAAATGCTGACAGAGCCTTGTGTATTTGAGGTAAGCCTGATGCAGTGATTTAACAGCGACTGGGATCATGCTTACAAAACAGGGTAATACTCATGTTAATATTCATATTACTTGGTGACAAAACGTTTACATGATTTCATAAATAGGACGTTTTTTTCTCTGAGGGAGATAAGTCTTTATTTGGGGCCTAGTTTCCACATGGCTAGTCAGATACTCCTAGGAGTATTTTCTTAAGGCCCTTCTAACATCCAGTACATGGTGTGAGGGGCCTATTTTAGCACTCTAACTGCAGTTTTAATTCAGACTGAGACATCCAGCTTCCCTAGAGGTTTCCTCTGGCATCTGAGGACCATTTCAAAGGGGTTATTTCTGCACAAAATCGTATTTGAGGGCAGGTAGGAGCCTCAGCAGAGCTGTGGCAAGGTGCTCAATTGACTTTTAACGTTTTTTAACGTTTTTCAATCCGGTTTGGGGCCTAAGGGGTTAATCATCCATTTGCAAGTGGGTGCAATGTTGCTTTAGTCCCTTACACACACTGTAAAAATTTCAAAGACTTTACTGTATTTTTACACTGTTTTGCAGTTTAAGTGCTATTTTTTTTCTCTTAAAGGCACAGTAACGTTTTTGTTTAATTGCTGTTTCACCTTTATTAAAGTGTTTTCCAAGCTTGCTTGTCTCATTACTAGTCTGTTAAACATGTCTGACATAGAGGAAACTCCTTGTTCAATATGTTTTGAAGCCATGGTGGAACTCCCTCTTAGAATGTGTACCAAATGTACTGATATTTCCATAAACTATAAAGACCATATTATGGCGCTTAAAGATTTATCTCCAGGGGATTCTCTGACTGAATAGAGGGAGATTATGCCATCTAGCTCTCCCCATGTGTCAGAACCTATAACTCCCGCTCAAGTGATGCCAAGTACATCTAGCGCGTCTAATTCTTTTACCTTACAGGACATGGCGGCAGTTATTAATGCTACTCTCTCTGAGGTATTCTCCAAACTGCCAGGGCTACAAGGAAAGTGAGACAGCTCTGGGGCTAGAACTAATACAGGGATTTCTGACGCTTTAATGCCTGTGTCCGATATACCCTCACAATACTCAGAAGCCGAGGCAGATGAGCTTCTATCTGTGGGTGACATTTCAGACTCAGGGAAGGCGTTACTTCAGTCTGATTCTGAAATGACAGCGTTTAAATTTAAGCTTGAACACCTCCGCTTATTGCTTAGGGAGGTATTGGCGACTCTGGATGACTGTGACCCCATTGTGGTTCCAGAGAAATTGTGTAAAATGGACAAATACTTTGCAGTGCCTCTTTACACTGATGTTTTTCCGGTCCCTAAGAGGTTTTCGGAAATTATTACTAAGGAATGGGATAGACCAGGTGTGCCGTTCTCTCCCCCTCCTGCTTTCAAAAAGATGTTTCCCATAGATGCCGCCATACGGGACTCGTGGCAGACGGTTCCTAAGGTGGAGGGAGCAGTCTCTACCCTAGATAAGCTTACAACTATCCCCGTTGAGGACAGTTGTGCTTTCCTAGATCCTATGGATAAAAAATTGGAGGGTCTCCTTAAGAAAATTTTTATACATCAAGGTTTTATTCTCCAGCCTCTTGCATGCATTGCCCCAGTTACTGCTGCAGCGACTTTTTGGTTTGAGGCTCTGCAGGTAGAGACCCCACTAGACGATATTCTAGACAGGATTAAAGCTCTTAAGTTAGCTAACTCCCTTTATTTCTGACGTAATTTTTCATTTAGCCAAGCTGACTGCTAAGAATTCAGGTTTTGCCATTTTGGCGCGTAGGGCGCTATGGCTTAAGTCCTGGTCAGCAGACGTTACTTCAAAGTCTAAGCTTCTTAACATCCCCTTCAAGGGACAGACCCTATTCGGGCCTGGTCTGAAGGAGATCATTTCTGATATTACTGGAGGAAAAGGTCACGCCCTTCCTCAGGATAGGTCCAATAAGTTAAGGACCAAACAGAATAATTTTCGTTCCTTTCGAAACTTCAAGAGTGGCGCAGTTTCCTCTAATGCAAAACAAGAGGGAAATTTTGGCCAGTCCAAACCAGTCTGGAGACCTAACCAGGCTTGGAACAAGGGGAAGCAGGCCAAGAAACCTGCGGCTGCCTCTAAGACAGCATGAAGGAGTAGCCCCCGATCCGGGACCGGATCTAGTATGGGGCAGACTTTCTCTCTTCGCCCAGGCTTGGGCAAGAGACGTCCAGGATCCCTGGGCATTAGAGATTGTTTCCCAGGGATATCTTCTGGACTTCAAAGCTTCATCTCCAAAGGGGAGATTTCATCTCTCACAATTATCTGTAAACCAGATAAAGAGAGAGGCATTCTTACGTTGTGTTCAAGACCTACTGGTTATGGAAGTGATCCACCCAGTTCCAAGGGAGGAACAGGAGCAGGGCTTCTATTCAAATCTGTTTATAGTTCCCAAAAAAGAGGGAACTGTCAGACCAATCTTGGATCTCAAGACCCTAAACAAATTTCTCAGGGTCCCATCCTTCAAGATGGAGACTATCCGAACCATCCTCCTTATGATCCAGGAGGGTCAATATATGACTACCCTGGACTTAAAGGATGCTTATCTCCACATTCCGATTCACAGAGATCATCATCAGTTCCTCAGGTTCGCCTTCTTAGACAGGCATTACCAGTTTGTGGCTCTTCCCTTCGGGTAAGCCAAGGCACCAAGAATCTTTACGAAGGTTCTAGGGTCCCTACTGGCGGTTCTAAGGCCACGGGGCATAGCAGTGGCTCCTTACCTAGACGACATTCTGATACAGGCGTCGACTTTTCAAATCGCCAAGTCCCATACGGACATTGTTCTGGCCTTTCTGAGGTCTCACGGGGGGAAGGTGAACGAAGAAAAGAGTTCTCTCTCCCCTCTCACAAGAGTTTCCTTCCTAGGAACACTGATAGATTCAGTAGAAATGAAAATTTTTCTGACAGAGGTCAGGTTATCAAAGCTTCTAACTTCCTGCCGTGCTCTTCATTCCACTTCTCGGCCGTCAGTGGCTCAGTGTATGGAAGTAATCGGCCTAATGGTAGCGGCAATGGACATAGTTCCGTTTGCCCGCCTACATCTCAGACCACTGCAACTTTGCATGCTTAATCAGTGGAATGGGGATTACACAGATTTGTCCCCTCTGCTAAATCTGGATCAAGAGACCAGGGATTCTCTTCTCTGGTGGTTATCTCGGGTCCATCTGTCCAGGGGAATGAGTTTCCGCAGGCCAGAGTGGACTATAGTGATGACAGATGCCAGCCTTCTGTGCTGGGGCGCGGTCTGGAACTCCCTGAAGGCTCAGGGTTCGTGGACTCAGGAGGAAGCCCTCCTTCTGATAAACATTCTGGAACTGAGAGCGATATTCAATGCTCTTCAGGCTTGGCCTCAACTAGCTACGGTCAGGTTCATCAGATTTCAGTCGGACAATATCACGACTGTAGCCTATATCAACCATCAGGGGGGAACAAGAAGCCCCCTGGTAATGTTGGAGGTTTCAAAGATAATTCTATGGGCAGAGGTTCACTCTTGCCATCTCTCAGCTATCCATATCCCAGGAGTAGAGAACTGGGAGGCGGATTTTCTAAGTCGGCAGACTTTTCATCCGGGGGAGTGGGAGCTCCATCCGGAGGTATTTGCCCAGCTGATTCAACTATGGGGCAAGCCAGAACTGGATCTGATGGCGTCTCGTCAGAACGCCAAGCTTCCTTGTTACGGGTCCAGGTCAAGGGATCCCCAGGCAGCGCTGATAGATGCTCTAGCAGTGCCCTGGTCCTTCATCCTGGCTTATGTGCTCCCACCATTTCCTCTCCTCCCTCGTCTGATTGCCAAGATCAAGCAGGAGAGAGCTTCTGTGATTTTGATAGCACCTGCGTGGCCACGCAGGACTTGGTATGCAGATCTGGTGGACATGTCATCCCTTCCACCATGGACTCTGCCGCTGAGGCAGGACATTCTACTCCAAGGTCCTTTCAAACATCCAAATCTAATTTCTCTGCGACTGACTGCTTGGAGATTGAACGCTTGATTTTATCAAAACGTGGTTTCTCCGAGTCGGTCATTGATATCTTAATTCAGGCTCGAAAGCCTGTCACCAGGAAAATCTATCATAAGATATGGTGTAAATATTTTCATTGGTGTGAATCCAAGGGTTACTCATGGAGTAAAGTCAGGATTCCTAGGATATTATCCTTTCTCCAAGAAGGATTGGAGAAGGGATTGTCAGCTAGTTCCTTAAAGGGACAGATTTCTGCTCTGTCTATTCTTCTGCAGACAGATGTTCCAGACGTTCAGGCATTTTGTCAGGCTTTAGTTAGAATCAAGCCTGTGTTTAAACCTGTTGCTCCACCATGCAGTTTAAATTTATTTCTTAAAGGTCTTCAAGGGGTTCTGTTTGAACCTCTGCATTCCATAGATATCAAGCTTTTGTCTTGGAAAGTTCTGTTTTTGGTAGCTATCTCTTCGGCTCGAAGAGTTTCAGAGTTATCTGCCTTACAGTGTGATTCCCCTTATCTGATCTTCCATGCAGATAAGGTAGTTTTGCGTACCAAACCGTTGGTATTTAATAAGAATATCACTCAGGAGATTGTTGTTCCGTCACTGTGTCCTAATCCTTCTTCAAAGAAGGAAGTCTATTACACAATCTTGACGTGGTTCGTGCTTTAAAGTTTTATTTACAAGCTACTAAGGATTTTCGTCAAACATCTGCATTGTTTGTTGTCTACTCTGGACAGAGGAGAGGCCAAAAGGCTTCGGCATCTTCTCTTTCTTTTTGGCTGAGAAGCATAATCCGTTTAGCTTATGAGACTGCTGGCCAGCAGCCTCCTCAAAGAATTACAGCTTATTCCACTAGAGCGGTAGCTTCCACATGGGCTTTTAAAAATGAGGCCTCTGTTGAACAGATTTGTAAGGCGGCGACTTGGTCTTCGCTTCATACTTTTTCTAAATTCTAAAAATTTTATACTTTTGCTTCCTCGGAGGCTATTTTTGGGAGAAAGGTCTTGCAGGCAGTGGTGCCTTCCTTTTAAGTTCCTGCCTTGTCCCTCCCTTCATCCGTGTCCTAAAGCTTTGGTATTGGTATCCCACAAGTAATGGATGAACCCATGGACTGGATACACCTTACAAGAGAAAACTAAATTTATGCTTACCTGATAAATTTCTTTCTCTTGTGGTGTATCCAGTCCACGGCCCGCCCTGTCACTTTAGGGCACGTGTTTTTTATTTTTAAACTACAGTCACCACTGCACCCTATAGTTTCTCCTTTTTCTTGCTTGTCTTCGGTCGAATGACTGGGAGTGGCAGTTAGGGGGGGAGCTATATAGACACCTCTTGCAACTTCCTGTTGGGAAGGAGAATATCCCACAAGTAATGGATGAACCCGTGGACTGGATACACCACAAGAGAGAAATTTATCAGGTAAGCATAAAATTTGTTTTCCCACATGCAGTGGGCTTTCCAGCTACCTTTTCAACAGAGCTAAACTGAGAGCTTCTAAGTAAGTTTTTAAACAGTTTTAAATGGGATTTTTATATCAGTATCTGTGCATCTTATTCTTTATTGTAGTGTCTATTACATGCAGTTGTATGAAAATGAGTGTATACTTTCCCTTTAAGGAATATTTGGTTGTGGTGAAGAGACTCTCAGAACAAATTACTGCTCGTGTCACTAGAGCAGTTGCCACTTCTTAGGCTTTTCATCAGGATGCTTCTGTAGATCAAATATGCAAGGCAAATGCTGGGTCTTCTTTATAAATTTTCACTGAATTTTACCACTTTGTATGCCTCTTCAGAGGCAGCTTTTGGTAGGAAATTACTGCGTGCCACAGTGCTTGATCAGTTACATTCCTACTTAACTGTATTGTCCACCCTACACATGGTTTGGTGGACTTCACTGATTGGGTATAAGATCTCACATTTGATGACCTTCTGGAGACTGACTAACTTTTGAAAGAAAAGAAAATGTATGCTTACCTGATCAATTAATTTCTTTCATGATGGTCCATGAGTACACCCTTTTTTATACAGTTGGTGGCAGAACTTGGTTTGTACTTAATTTGCGCCACTTTCTTTCCTGCTTTTCTGCTTTCCTTCTTTCTACTTGTCCATAATGGATTCTGAGAGAGAGCAAAGAATTAAATCTCTGGTAAGTAGGGGCGTTTTTTGACACCTCCTAATGGACTGGAGTGTAATCCCACGTGATGACTTTAGGTTTTTGCACCCTGTTTTTATTATTTTCTTTATTTTTAATTAATAATGGTCCCGTCTCTAGGTAATATACTTAAAATCCACTGAGTAGCTGATAATTTTAGAATCAGTGTATTTTCTTTTTAACTTAAAAAATGTGGCTACAGTGTCCATGTCAATGTTGGTCTGGTGTTTGTTTTTTGCAGCAAGTTGTTCACCACAACCCATGTCTACTTAAAGTAATAATTAGTTTAGAATTAATACTTAAAGAACAGCTTTATTTTTTTTTTTGTACCATGTTATGTTATCCATACCAGTAGCTGAAGACTAATTAATTCAGAAATCATGTTGTGATCTACTGGTTAGCCCTCTTACTGGTAGATCATGATATACATTTTTAGGCATAGCTGAGATCAAGAATATTTTTTTTAATTGTCTTTCAGTTGAGTGTTTCAAATTTATTTTTTTAACTTTGCTTTATTTGCTTAATTCCCACAGAAAATGTTTCACACAGTAAACGACGATAACCTTCTGTTTGTCATAAAAATGGTTGAGAATCTTTCAAAGGCTTTAGAGCGCCATAAACCAGGAAATAATACGGTAAGCAGTTTGGTTGTTTTTGAGTTTAAAATTCCTTTAAGTAATGAAGGTATAGGATTAACATCTTGTGCAATTATCTAAACTGTATGTAAAAATGAGACCATCACAATGATTGTTCTTTTATCAATATAAGCTATAACTGCAATTTCACTTTCAGGATATTCTTTAAAAAAAAATAACCTAACAGAAAAAAACAGGAAATACATTTCTGTTGTGCATAAGAAACAGCACCATTTAACCCCTTGACCCAATAGGATATATATATATATATATATATATATATTGCAGCTGCAGGATGCTACCGCAGCCTTGGCTGTAAGAGCTGCTGTTTGTGAGCTGCAAGCATCTGTCTGCATATGGAAACAGAGCACGATCGGCACTCTGGTTCCATATGAAGGCAGATGCCAGATCGTTAAACCGTGACACTGTGTGTGTTACCGTCTGTAACGATCATCTGTTGGTGCCGGCTACATTAGAGACAAGGTGGAATGGGGAGATGTAGAGCCCTAACTAATGATTGCCGGATGCGGGAGGTGTGGGACTACTACACTGCATAAACATTTTTTATGTATAAATTAGGTACTAGCAGACAGCTGCCTGTACCAAATATGGCGGCCATTAGTTGGAGAGGGAGGGATACAGAGCTATTTGGGATATGGTAGGGTTTAGGAGGATCCACCAGTACCTAAGATGGTGGGGGGGGTGCTGTTTAGGAGAGATCAGGGGGCCCATTCTCCTCTGACATCAACAAGGCAGTTTTGTCCACACAACTGCCTGCTCACTGGATATTTCTTTTACAAGATATGACGAGTCCACGGATTTCATCCTTACTTGTGGGATTTATCCTCCTGCTAACAGGAAGTGGCAAAGAGCAAATAAAATTGGTTTCAGCTTGTCGAAACCTTCAGTCTCAATTATTCCCTTCAGTAGCTATGTGCATGGAAGTTTTAGGTTTCATAACTGCAGCATCGGACGCGATCCCCTTTGCTTGTTTTCATACGAGACCTCTCCAGCTTTGTATGCTGAATCAGTGGTGCAGGGATTATACAAAGATATCACAATTAAAAACCTTAAATCCCAATGTTCGACTCTCTCTGACTTGGTAGTTAGATCACCATTGTATAGTTCAAGTGGCCTCTTTTGCTCGTCCAACCTGGACTGTGATCACAACAGATGCACATCTGGAAATCTCAAGAGGCAAGGTTACCAATCGATATTTTAGAACTCCGTGCTATTTTCAGGGCTCTTCAGGTTTTGCCTCTGTTGAAGAGAGAACCGTTCATTTGTTTTCAGACATACAATATCACAACTGTGGCATATGTCAATCATCAGAGTGGGACTCACAGTCCCCAAGTTATGAAATGAGTATCTCGGATACTTTCTTGGGCAGAATTCAGCTCCTGTCTAATTTCTGTGGTTCATATCCCAGGTGTATACAATTGGAAAGCGGATTATCTCAGCCGTCAGACTTTACATCCGGGGGAGTGGTCGCTCCATCCAGATGTGTTTTCTCAGATTGTTCAGATGTGGGGTCTTCCAGAAATAGATCTGATGGCTTCCCATCTAAACAAGAAACTTCTCAGGTACCTGTCCAGGTCCAGGGATCCTCAGGCGGAGGCGGTGGATGCGTTAGCAGTTCCTTAGTGTTACCAACCTGCTTATATCTTCCCGCCTCTAGTTCTTCTTCCAAGAGTGATCTCCAAGATCATCATGGAACAATCGTTTGTGTTGCTGGTAGCTCCAGCATGGCCTCACAGGTTTTGGTATGCGGATCTTTTTCGAATGTCCAGTTGCTAACCTTTGCCACTTCCTTTAAGACCAGACCTTCTGTCTCAAGGTCCGTTTTTCCATCAGGATCTCAAATAATTAAATTTGACGGTATGGAAATTAAACGCCTAGTGCTTAGTCATACAGGGAGTGCAGAATTATTAGGCAAATGAGTATTTTGACCACATCATCCTCTTTATGCATGTTGTCTTACTCCAAGCTGTATAGGCTCGAAAGCCTACTACCAATTAAGCATATTAGGTGATGTGCATCTCTGTAATGAGAAGGGGTGTGGTCTAATGACATCAACACCCTATATCAGGTGTGCATAATTATTAGGCAACTTCCTTTCCTTTGGCAAAATGGGTCAAAAGAAGGACTTGACAGGCTCAGAAAAATCAAAAATAGTGAGATATCTTGCAGAGGGATGCAGCACTCTTAAAATTGCAAAGCTTCTGAAGCGTGATTATCGAACAATCAAGCGTTTCATTCAAAATAGTCAACAGGGTCGCAAGAAGCATATGGAAAAACCAAGGCGCAAAATAACTGCCCATGAACTGAGAAAAGTCAAGCGTGCAGCTGCCAAGATGCCACTTGCCACCAGTTTGGCCATATTTCAGAGCTGCAACATCACTGGAGTGCCCAAAAGCACAAGGTGTGCAATACTCAGAGACATGGCCAAGGTAAGAAAGGCTGAAAGACGACCACCACTGAACAAGACACACAAGCTGAATCGTCAAGACTGGGCCAAGAAATATCTCAAGACTGATTTTTCTAAGGTTTTATGGACTGATGAAATGAGAGTGAGTCTTGATGGGCCAGATGGATGGGCCCGTGGCTGGATTGGTAAAGGGCAAAGAGCTCCAGTCCGACTCAGACGCCAGCAAGGTGGAGGTGGAGTACTGGTTTGGGCTGGTATCATCAAAGATGAGCTTGTGGGGCCTTTTCGGGTTGAGGATGGAGTCAAGCTCAACTCCCAGTCCTACTGCCAGTTTCTGGAAGACACCTTCTTCAAGCAGTGGTACAGGAAAAAGTCTGCATCCTTCAAGAAAAACATGATTTTCATGCAGGACAATGCTCCATCACACGAGTCCAAGTACTCCACAGCGTGGCTGGCAAGAAAGGGTATAAAAGAAGAAAATCTAATGACATGGCCTCCTTGTTCACCTGATCTGAACCCCATTGAGAACCTGTGGTCCATCATCAAATGTGAGATTTACAAGGAGGGAAAACAGTACACCTCTCTGAACAGTGTCTGGGAGGCTGTGGTTGCTGCTGCACGCAATGTTGATGGTGAACAGATCAAAACACTGACAGAATCCATGGATGGCAGGCTTTTGAGTGTCCTTGCAAAGAAAGGTGGCTATATTGGTCACTGATTTGTTTTTGTTTTGTTTTTGAATGTCAGAAATGTATATTTGTGAATGTTGAGATGTTATATTGGTTTCACTGGTAAAAATAAATAATTGAAATGGGTATATATTTGTTTTTTGTTAAGTTGCCTAATAATTATGCACAGTAATAGTCACCTGCACACACAGATATCCCCCTAAAATAGCTATAACTAAAAACAAACTAAAAACTACTTCCAAAACTATTCAGCTTTGATATTAATGAGTTTTTTTGGGTTCATTGAGAACATGGTTGTTGTTCAATAATAAAATTAATCCTCAAAAATACAACTTGCCTAATAATTCTGCACTCCCTGTAGATGTTTCTCTGACTCAGTGATTAATACTATGTTACAGGCTCGTAAATCTGTTTCTAGGAAGATATATTATCGAGTTTGGAAGACTTATATTTTATGATGCTCTTCTCATAAATTCTCCTGGCATTCTTTTAGAATTCCTAGAATTTTACAGTTTCTTCAGGATGGTTTGGGTAAAGGTTTGTCTGCAAGTTCCTTGAAGGGACAAATCTCTGCTCTTTCTGTTTTATTTCACAGAAAGATTGCTAAGCTCTCTGATATTCACTGTTTTGTGCAGGCTTTGGTCCATATCAAGCCTGTCATTAAATCAATCTCTCCTCCTTGGAGTCTTAATTTGGTTTTGAAGGCTTTACAGGCTCCTCAGTTTGAGCCTATGCATTCTTTGGACATTAGACTACTTTCATGGAAAGTGTTGTTCCTTTTGGCAACAGGGATGTGGAATTCCTATAGCCCGACGCCCGGGACATGCAGTTCTGGGCGCAGGACATGTGGGTTTTTTTCACATTTAGCCCTGATGCGGGCAAGCAGAAAAGACAAAGACCGCAGCGTGGAATAAGTGTTTTTTTTATTGCAGAGTGCAGACTAAGTGTCTATCGGACAGATGAGCAGAGCGCAAATTATCCTGGGCGCCACTGGCGCCTTCATTTTATTTCCCTTATGTTCCTAGTGCCTAGTGTCCCTTTTCACACCACTACGTTCCTAGTGCCTAGTGTCCCTTTTCACACCACTACACTTCCTTGGTCCCCTGCCAGCCATCTGATTTAATTTACTTCCCATTGGCTGGCGGTGCCAAATTCAATCTAATTAGTGCCGGGGTAGAGTGTTGCTAGCATGCGCGCATTACTAGTGCAGTTAAAAGAGAGAGAGAGAAGACAGTGCTGTTATTGCAAATCAGTGGAGAGCAGCACATCACCTCCGTGGGGAGCAGCACAGCACATCAGTGGAGAGCAGCGCATCACCTCCGTGGGGAGCAGCACATCACCTCCGTGGGGAGCAGCACAGGACATCAGTGGGGAGCAGCACATCACCTCCGTGGGGAGCAGCACATCACCTCCGTGGGGAGCAGCACAGGACATCAGTGGGGAGCAGCACATCACCTCCGTGGGGAGCAGCACAGCGCATCACCTCACTGGGGAGCAGAGCTTCAGAGGGCTTCAGTAAAGACAGGGATAGCAGCACATCGCATCACCTCAGCTGGCCTCATTGAAAACCCGGCTGCGTAGGAAGAAGAGCATCTATTCACCGGAGCTGTTGCTGAAAGAGTTTGGCGTGAACAGGTAAGAGCCCACAGTGCCTTTTCTCCAACATTGGTGTGTCCGGTCCACGGCGTCATCCTTACTTGTGGGATATTCTCTTCCCCAACAGGAAATGGCAAAGAGTCCCAGCAAAGCTGGCCATATAGTCCCTCCTAGGCTCCGCCCACCCCAGTCATTCTCTTTGCCGTTGCACAGGCAACATCTCCACGGAGATGGTTAAGAGTATGTGGTGTTTAAAATAATCTATCCCAGGGAATGAGCTTCCGCAGACCAGAGTGGGTCATTGTCACGACCGACGCCAGTCTAGTGGGCTGGGGCGCGGTCTGGGAATCCCTGAAAGCTCAGGGACTATGGTCTCGGGAAGAGTCTCTTCTCCCGATAAACATTCTGGAACTAAGAGCGATATTCAATACTCTCAGGGCTTGGCCTCAGCTTGCAAAGGCCAGATTCATAAGATTCCAATCAGACAACATGACGACAGTTGCGTATATCAATCATCAGGGGGGAACAAGGAGTTCCCTAGCGATGAAAGAAGTGACCAAAATAATACAATGGGCGGAGGATCACTCCTGCCATCTATCTGCGATCCACATCCCAGGTGTGGAAAACTGGGAAGCGGATTATCTGAGTCGTCAGACATTCCATCCGGGGGAGTGGGAACTCCACCCGGAGATTTTTGCCCAGTTGACTCAATTATGGGGCATTCCAGACATGGATCTGATGGCGTCTCGTCAGAACTTCAAGGTTCCTTGCTACGGGTCCAGATCCAGGGATCCCAAGGCGACTCTAGTGGATGCACTAGTAGCGCCTTGGACCTTCAACCTAGCTTATGTGTTCCCACCGTTTCCTCTCATTCCCAGGCTGGTAGCCAGGATCAAACAGGAGAGGGTCTCGGTGATCTTGATAGCTCCTGCGTGGCCACGCAGGACTTGGTATGCAGACCTGGTGAATATGTCATCGGTTCCACCATGGAAGCTACCTTTTGAGACAGGACCTTCTTGTACAGGGTCCATTCGAACATCCAAATCTGGTCTCCCTCCAGCTGACGGCTTGGAGATTGAACGCTTGATTCTATCAAAGCGTGGGTTTTCAGATTCGGTGATTGATACTCTGGTTCAGGCCAGAAAACCGGTAACTAGAAAGATTTACCATAAAATATGGAAAAGATATATCTGCTGGTGTGAATCCAAGGGATTCCCTTGGAATAAGGTAAAAATTCCTAAGATTCTTTCTTTTCTGCAAGAAGGTTTGGATAAAGGATTATCTGCGAGTTCTCTAAAGGGACAGATTTCTGCTTTATCTGTCTTACTACACAAACGACTGGCAGCTATGCCAGATGTTCAAGCATTTGTTCAGGCTCTGGTTAGGATCAAGCCTGTTTACAGACCTTTGACTCCTCCCTGGAGTTTAAATCTAGTTCTTTCAGTTCTTCAAGGGGTTCCGTTTGAACCTCTACATTCCATAGATATTAAGTTGTTATCTTGGAAAGTTTTTTGTTTTTGGTTGCTATTTCTTCTGCTAGAAGAGTTTCAGAGTTATCTGCTCTGCAGTGTTCTCCGCCCTATCTGGTGTTCCATGCAGATAAGGTGGTTTTGCGTACTAAGCCTGGTTTTCTTCCAAAGGTTGTTTCTAACAAAAATATTAACCAGGAGATAGTTGTACCTTCTTTGTGTCCGAATCTAGTTTCAAAGAAGGAACGTTTGTTACACAATTTGGACGTAGTCCGTGCTCTAAAATTCTATTTAGAAGCTACAAAAGATTTCAGACAAACATCTTCTCTGTTTGTCGTCTATTCTGGTAAAAGGAGAGGTCAAAAAGCGACTTCTACCTCTCTTTCCTTTTGGCTTAAAAGCATCATCCGATTGGCTTACGAGACTGCCGGACGGCAGCCTCCTGAAAGAATCACAGCTCACTCCACTAGGGCTGTGGCTTCCACATGGGCCTTCAAGAACGAGGCTTCTGTTGATCAGATATGTAAGGCAGCGACTTGGTCTTCACTGCACACTTTTGCCAAATTTTACAAATTTGATACTTTTGCTTCCTCGGAGGCTATTTTTGGGAGAAAGGTCTTGCAGGCAGTGGTGCCTTCCGTTTAGGTAACCTGATTTGCTCCCTCCCTTCATCCGTGTCCTAAAGCTTTGGTATTGGTTCCCACAAGTAAGGATGACGCCGTGGACCGGACACACCAATGTTGGAGAAAACAGAATTTATGCTTACCTGATAAATTACTTTCTCCAACGGTGTGTCCGGTCCACGGCCCGCCCTGGTTTTTTAATCAGGTCTGATGAATTATTTTCTCTAACTACAGTCACCACGGTACCATATGGTTTCTCGTATATTTTTCCTCCTGTCCGTCGGTCGAATGACTGGGGTGGGCGGAGCCTAGGAGGGACTATATGGCCAGCTTTGCTGGGACTCTGCCATTTCCTGTTGGGGAAGAGATATTCCCACAAGTAAGGATGACGCCGTGGACCGGACACACCGTTGGAGAAAGTAATTTATCAGGTAAGCATAAATTCTGTTTTTTGCTGTCCGCTGCAGCACTCTGTATATATAGTTTTTAATGGGGCTGCAAGTGCTCTGCATTAATCGTTTTTATCACTTGATCTTAAAAAGGAAATTGTAAACCTTATTATGACCATATGATTATCACTTGTACAGTAATAATACAACCATAAAAACACACTTAAAAATATTGCATATATATGTGTGTTTATATTTTCTTTGTTTTCTAATTGAAATGTGTTTTGATGGTTGTATTACTATTTTTCAAGTGTGATAGATAATAGTATGGTCACAGAGTTGTGAAAGTGTAAAAAAAAAAATAGCAGTAGAAATCCTTGATGCAATTCAAAGGTCTAATTTAGTTATGCTGCAAAAAAAAAAAAAAAAAGAGAGAAGATAGTTTGTAACAATTCTTTTTTTACCTACAGGGTTAGGTTAACCTATTTCATGGATGCTAATTTAAAGGAACAGTAAAATCTAAATTAAGCTTCCAAAATTCAGATCGAGCTTGCAATTCTAAATAGCTTTCTGTTATCTAATTTGCTTTATCGGAGTATAATTTATTGAAAAGCATACCTAGGTTGTATTAGGGGCAGTAATGTTCTACTGGGAGCTAGCTGCTGACTGCACATATATGCCTCTTGTCATTGGCTCATGATATGTGTTTAGTTAACTCAGTAGTGCATTGCTTCTCCAACAAAGGATGCCACAAGAACAAAGCAAATTGGATAACAGAAGTAAAAAGTTGTTTAAAATTGTATTTTCCATCTGAATTATGAAGAAAAAATGTTCCTTTAAGATGTGCTGACAAAAAATGTCTTCTTCAATTTCAACAATGTAACTTTGTACTGGTAGTGTGTATTGGGGAGGTACTCTGGAACACTCTCACATATAACATTATTTGTGTATATATATATACACCCACAACATTGGGGACCCCCCCCCCCCCTTTACCAGCTTCAAATGGAACAGCACAATGATAAATGGGTATAATACCCATTTATCATTGTGCTGTTCCATTTGAAGCTGGTAAAAAGGGGGGGGGGGTCCCCATGGGTCCCCAATGTTGTGGGTATATAACTGGGGGACTGCAATACTTAGCAGCTGGCTTATGTAATTGCTAATGCTAGATACTTGCCTAAAGTGGCTAGTGCTCTTTTGCAGCACTTTTACATGAACCTGTGCTGATTTATGTATACTTGCAGACTATCCTCTGCTTTGCCATCCAAGTGCTCCCAGACAGTGAGTTAAAACAAAATATAAAAATGTAATGACAACACTGGTCACTTAAATATAAGGAAAAAAATACCATTATGGTCATTACAAATACATTATTTATTTATATATATATATATATATTACCATTGCTTATAGTAAAATTTAAACAGAAAATAAAAATAAATGCCCAATGAAACTTTAAGGGCACTGCTGTCCCACAGTTAAGGTCAGAAGCTGTGAAACTAACAAACAAGTTCTGTTTAAATTTTACTATAAGCAATGGTAATACCCATTTATCATTGTGCTGTTCCATTATGGAGAGGAAGCTTTTACTCCACAAGTTTTCAGCTTGTTTTGTGCATATCCGTGGCAGATTGACGCTGTCAGGGCACACAGGTACTTTCTTGGCAAACTGAAGTGTATAAATAGCAGCTTGTTGTGAAATTGTTTCAGATACCCTTTAGAAACTTGGCCGCCTCGTTTTGATCACAAATTTTCTGCCATTGTCTGCATATGAGATTTAGGCACAGATGGTTTGACATATATTGAGCACAAGGGCCCTATGGCACCTGTAAACTAAAGGTGCAGATCTTCAGCACTGCTATCCTCTGGTTTGTAGGGACACAAAAAATACACAACAAAACTAAATATATAGTTATGTACTCTGTATCCGATACCTTAATGCCCCTTCTACCCCTCTTATTACCTCACTCCTTGCCCTGCACAGTAAATAAGTCATTACCTTGTTTTTGCTCCTCCCACAGTGCATCATGATGCTCAGTTGATGAAATGTATCGGCGCTCATGCAGCCTGTAACCAGATCTGACATAAACAGGGGCATATCCATGACAAGTGGATGTGTTTTTACATATCTGGTACTTTTCTATGATTGCAAATAGCAGGCATAGCACAAGCGGTCATTGTTATGCTGCTGTACTGTGCGACATTCTACACAGTGACTGCTGGATCACTGCAGGAGCTCATGTATATCTGCAAATGGATTCTAGCATTTTCTAGGGGAAGTGGGGGAAAAAAATATAGGAAAATTGGAGGACAAGTGCATTGCAAAGTTTCTTTGAAAAAACAAAAAAAATAAATTCACCATTGTGTGTTTAAAAAACAAACTTTGCAATGTACTTTCATTATTTGATTTTCCCCATTTTCCTTCAATTTTCCTGTTTGTTTTTTTTACTGCCCCAGAAATGCAAGAATCCATGAAAATACATTGCAAAGTTTGTTTTAAAAAAAAAAATCGCCATTTGAAAAAAATTATTTGATTTGCACTATTTTCCTCAATTTTTTGACTGCCCTAGAAATGATGGAATGCAACATTCTACACAGTGACTGCTGGATCACTTCAGTTGCTCATGTTTATCTGCCAATGCATTCCAGCATTTCTGGGGCAGCGAAAAAGTGCTACTTTTGAAAGAAAAAAAAAAAAAATAGCACGATCATTTTAAAAAAATAATTGCTGGCAAGTATCTTAAAATCATTTTCAAAAATAAGCAAAATTAGTTCGTTACATAGCTATGCTGTCTGGAGAAGTCTGATCCACCTGCCCTTATCAGTGTTTGCTTAGCATCAGAAATTGTATTTCAACTGAGTTCACAGCAGCTTATTTGTTTCTAGGCATATAAGGAATTGTGTGGGGGAGTTAGAGCTGTACAATTCAAGGGTTAATGGTGAGGCACTGCAGTATACATTTGCAGGTAAAGTAATTAAAGTACATATTATATTTTGTATCTATCCCAACTTGTTTTATGTCCCTTTAACGACTGTAGCTCTGTCTTTTTGTCAAGTGAGATTCTTACTTTGTCTTATGATTTCTTGGGCTGTAATTTCAAAATTGAATACAATTGCTAATTTCTTAGAAATTAGTGTTTTTGTTCATTCTTGGGGCCTTGCAGATCCCATACGAAAAAAAAAAAAAAAGTAAAATTCAACAATGTCCTTATTTTTACAGATTCTTGTATGCAAAGTTTAGAAGTGTTTTGAGGTGTAATAAGAATAGAATCCAGTTTGCCTAGGAAAACAGTTATCATAGTAGTTTTTGGACAGTCAATATGGCACCTCAAAGTCTTCTTAAATTTACAAAAACCAGCAAACAAGAGGCGACCGGCACACAAGAGGCAGCCACAGAAGTGACGGGCACACAAGATGCTGGGAATGTGTCTCAGAGCCCTATCCACTGTGAGAGTAGAAGCCCAAATCCTACTGCTGTTACTGTATCAAAAGACAAGAGACAGAGAGTGTTTCAACCTCACTGGAAAGATTCCTGGCCATGGCTTGCTTTGAAGGAGAGTCAAGGGGAAGAAAAGATGTTCTGTGAAATTTGCTTAAAATACCCTACCATAGCAATGAGTCACTCTAGATCTGGTAAGAATGCCTTTGTTAGTGGCTGTGATAAATTTCGCATTGAACCAATCAAAGCTCATGGAACAAGCAAAGCTCACATGGCATGCAGTTTGTGGTTCAAACAAGAAAAAAACAAAACACCAGAGTCATCAGTGTTGACTAGCAGTACCAGTTCTGCAGTTAAATAAGGGCAACCCATAATTGTTAAAGCTCTTCAAAAACTGAAGGAAGGAGAAAGGACGAGGCTAACCATTTTATTTAACAATGCATATTTAATTGCAAAACAGGGAAAGCCTTTTTCAGACATGGATATGTTGTGCAGAGCAATGGTAAAGGCTGGTGTGGACTTAGGGAAAAACTACACTAATCGTGAAAAAGCTGCTGAATTCATTAAATGTGAAGCAGAAATAATTCGAAAGGACATCAAAGAGATTGTCAGAAATTCACGGTTTATCTGTATTGTTGCAGATGGCAGTACAGATAGTGCCATAATTGAGCAGGAAACCGTGCTGATCAGGGTTGTCAATGAAGGGAAACCTTATACAGCATTTGTAGACCTTGTCCCAGTGGAGCACGCACATGCTACAGGTGTGTTGGATGCGATTGTTAAAGGTCTAAAAAAAAACTGTCTTTGGATATGCTACATATGAGGTCCCCAGAACAGCCTGGCCCAACGCTTATATCTGTAAATTTTGATGGTGCTGCTGTAATTCTGGGTTCAAAAGGTGGTGTAGCAGCACTGATAAAGAAAGACATCCCATTTCTGCTGCCTGTACATTGTGTAGCACACAAGCTTCAACTGGCAATTCTAGATGCAGTGAAGAACACACCTTATCGTCTTTGTTTTGAATAAACTTTGAAATGGGTCTTCAAGTTCTACTGGAATAGCCCTAAAAGGAGAAGAGATGCAAAAGAAATTGCAAGGGTAATAGAAGAAAGTTTTGCTCATTTCAGTGACATTAAACAAGTGAGATGGGTGTCTAGTAAAAGTAGGGCCCTAAAAGCAATGCAGCCAAACTTACAAACTGTGGTTTTGCATATTGGTCAGGTTGGTGCTGGGACTGAGGAGTCTTCAGCTATAGCAAGAAAATACCTGAAATGCATCACCAGTGTGAATTTTCTCTCTACCCTGTGCATTTTGAGAGATATTCTTGAGCCTGTATCTCAGCTGCCAGAATTTTTTCAATCGAATTACCTTCTGTTAATTGATGTTAAGCCTGCTCTTGAGAAATGTGCACTAAGACTTGACTGGCTTGAGGCTTGATCTGGGTGAAAACATAAAGCTGTTCAATAGACTTTACCATCCAGAGGAGAGGAAATTTGGAGATCAATCTTCTGAGGGGTGGGAGATTCAATTGACAAGCCAGTGCCCACCAGCTACTAGCATACATAATGTACAGCTAATTGAAAACATTATAGATTACATTGATGAAAGGTTTTCCATTTTTAATTCTATGTCATCCAGTGGATTCCAGGTTTTTGACTACTCAACATGGCCTGAAGGCAGAGAGGAACTATATATGTATGGCAGAGATGACCTTAAAGAATTGTTAGGCTATTTTGGCATTATTTTCTCAGCTGAGGAAAAGTCAGCTATTCTTGATGAGTTTTGCGGACTTAAGGCACACATGAAAAATTTCAAAGATAAAAAAATAAGTTATGCTTGCATATTCATCAGTGTTGTCATCAAAACCTTCTACGTTGTGTAATATACTGAAGGTTGTGGAGATGATGTTCACAATAAGTGTTTCAACAGCTGAGGCAGAACGGGTGTTTACTGCAATGAACATAGTAAAAAATCCACTTCGAACAAGACTTCAGCAAGGCATACTGCAGGACTTAATGATCATTAAAATGGAGGGGCCTGAATTTGAAGAATACGACCCCAGCAGAGCTATTCAGTATTGGCTTACATCTGGTGGAACCAAGCATGTTGGTGGACATAAGAGGCCTCACAAGGTTGATTCTGCCTAAAGTATACTTTAACTTTAGTGTGGGGTTTTATAAATTAAGCTTGCATTTGGAAATCCTGTTTAATCACACAATTTGCATTTGTTGATTGCATTCAAGTATTGTTAGGTCTGTCTCCTAATTTGTTATCAATAAAAACCTTATTTATATAATACAGTTTTGGTTAAAATTATTTTGCGGATCAGGACAAGTAGATTGTCACAAGGGACAAGTAGATTGGGCTCCTGCTTTAGTCCCTTGGACAAGTAGTTTTTTTTTTTTTAATTTCCACACCCCTGTGGCAATCTCTTCTGCTAGAAGAGTTTCCGAATTATCTGCTCTTTCTTGTTAATCTCCTTTTCTGATTTTTTTTTTTTTGAAGGCAGTTTTGCGGATTTCTACCTAAGGTTGTGAATTCTAACAACATTAATAGAGAAATTGTTTTTCCTTCTTTGTGTCCTAATCCTAAGAATTTTTTGGAGAGATCCTTACATTCTTTGGATGTTGTAAGAGATTTGAAATATTATGTTGAACCTACTAAAGATTTAAGGAAGACTTCTAGTCTATTTGTTGTCTTTTCTGGTTCTAGGAAAGGTCAGAAGGCTTCTGCCATTTCCTTGGCATCTTGGTTAAAGCTTTTGATTCATAATGCTCATTTGGAGTCGGTTCAGGCCCCGCCTCAGAGAATTACTACTCATTCTACTAGATCAGTCTCCACTTCGTGGTCTTTTAAGAATAAATCTTCAGTTAATCAGATTTGCAAAGCAGCAACTTGGTCTTCTTTGCATACGTTTACTAAATTCTACTGTTTTGATGTATTTGCTTCTTCAGAAGCAGTTTTTCATAGAAAAGTTTTCCAGGCAGCTGTCTGTTTGATTCCTCTGCTTTTGTTTAAGTTTTTTCTTTTCATGTATGAGAATAAACTTATATTTTGGGTTGTGGATTAATTTTTTCAGCGGAAAATGGCTGTTATTATTTTTATCCCTCCCTCTCTAGTGACTCTTCTGTGGAGTTCCACATCTTGGGTATTACTATCCCATACGTCACTAGCTCATGGACTCTTGCCAATTACATGAAAGAAAACATAATTTATGTAAGAACTTACCTGATAAATTCATTTCTTTCATATTGGCAAGAGTCCATGAGACCCACCCTTTTTATGGGGGTTATGATACAGTAACAGCAGTAGGATTTGGGCTTCAGTTATTTCCAAATTTCTTTTTTTTTATGCTTTTTACTCCTTTCTTTATCACCCCACTATTTGGCTATTCGTTAAACTGAATTGTGGGTGTGGTGAGGGGTGTATTTATAGGCATTTTGAGGTTTGGTAAGCTTTGCCCCTCCTGGTAGGACTGTATATCCCATATGTCACTAGCTCATGGACTCTTGCCAATATGAAAGAAATGAATTTATCAGGTAAGTTCTTACATAAATTATGTTTTTTGTTGCAGGCTTGCCATTAAATTATAGTATGCTTTGTAATGCAGTTGTTTGATAAAGCTTATTTATAGCTTTTTATTTATTTTATTTTTGGCAGTATATTTTTACCAGAACAATGGCTAATATGTTCCAAAGAAAATGTCAAGAAGAAATGGAAATGTTGGCCGCACAACAGTCCAGTAAAACATCTCACAGCAATGATGAAGGGTCTGGCAGAAATGTGCAACAAGGCTCTAGCAGAAATTCGCCACAAAGATCTGGCAGAAATTCGCCACGCAACTTTGGCAGAAATGTGCCACAGCAGTCTAGCGCAAATGCGCCATGGCAATCGGGCAGATATTCACAACATTCTGATTATATAGATCGTCCTGCAGTCTCACAATGGTCTAATGTCTCTGGACAATCATCAGATTGCACAAGCACTTGATGATAACTTAAACAGGTACTAAGGTAAATTAGTCCACATTAATTTAATTGTAATTCTCTGAGTGAGTATTAAAGTTATTGCAAACAAGTTTCAATAACATGACTGTACTAAAATTTAGAGAGCTATACATTTTTGGCATAAAAAATCTGAATACAAACATCTAAAGATACAATTCAGTTAATCTTTTCTTTGTTTTGGTGCCATCTTAGCTTTCATAAATAATGTAGGTGCATGGTAGTGCAGCTATGGTTTGTGTGCAGGTGTCTGTTACAATCCTGACTTTGCAAATGTTTAAAAGGACAGTGTACTGTAAAATGTTATCCCGTTTAATGTGTTCCCAATGATCCATTTTACCTGCTGGATTATATCTCAATTGTTTACTAATAGCTGCTTTATTTTGTCATTTCAAATTGCGGGTTTTGCCTTTTAAATCCATAACCTATACTAAACATTTGAATACATGAGTAGTGGCTATGCAAACAAGAGCCAGCAGAAGAAATTACACACCCAGTGGGTACTAAAATGTTAATTTCTTTCCTAAGATATGGAGAGTCCACACCTTCATCAATTACTAGTAGGAATATCACTCCTGGCCAGCAGGACGAGGAAAAGAGCACCACAGCAAATCTGTTCAAGGGACAGTAAACTCAAAAAAAAAATCTTTCATGATTTAAATAGGGCATGTAATTTTAAACAACTTTCCAATTTACTTTTATTACCAATTTTGCTTTGTTTTGGTATTCTTAGTTGAAAGCTAAATCTAGGAGGTTCATGTGCTAATTTCTTAGACCTTGAAGACTGCCTCTAATCTGAAAGCATTTTGACAGTTTTTCACCACTAGAGGGCATTAGTTCATGTGTTTCATATAGATAACATTGAGCTCAGGCACGTGAAGCTCCTAGGAGTCAGCACTGATTGGCTAAAAATGCAGGTCTGTCAAAAGAACTGATATAAGGGGGCAGTTTGCAGAGGCATACATACAAGGTAATCACAGAGGTAAAAATTATACAGGTACCCCTCAGTTTACGCCGGGGTTAGGTTCTAGAAGGAATGGTTGTAAATCGAAACCGTTGTAAATTGAAACCCAGTTTATAATGTAAGTCAATGGGAAGTGAGAGAGAGAGGTTCCAGGCGCCTCTCAAAATTGTCATATGTAACACCTAATACATTATTTTTAAAGCTTTGAAATGAAGACTTTAAATGCTAAACAGCATTATAAACCTAATAAAATAATCACGCTACACAGAATATATAATTAAACTAAGTTAAATGAACAAAAACATTTGCTAAACAGCATTATAAACCTAATAAACTAATCACACAACACAGACTTCTCTTGCATGTTTCTGCAAACAGTTCTTTCTATGCATTCCAATCTGGACTGATTTATAGACAGAAAGATCTTGTTACTTTGAAATCTGCTTGATAGCTCAGGTCTGGTTAAACTGATTAATTTCAGCTTGCTTGGCTTTGCTGCAACACAAGCGGACAGCTCCACCTACTGGCTATTTTAATAAATGCACTGCTTCTCAATGCTTTTCAATAGCAGTCACATGACTGGAAAAAAAGGTTGTTATTCTGAAACGGTGTAAATTGAACCGTTGTAAAACGAGGGCCACCTGTATTATTATAACTGTGTTGGTTATGCAAAATTGGGGAATGAGTAATAAAGGGATTATCTACCTTTTTAAACAACAAAAAAATCTGGTGTTTACTGTCCCTTTAAGTATCACTCCCCTTCCCACAATCCCTAATCATTCTCTTTGCATTTGTCAATGGAGAAGGTGAAGTTCGGGTGTCTGAAGAAAATTGGATTTCTTTCGCTACAAGCAAGATTTTTTGTGTCTAGCCGTAGTCCACATTAATCTCTTTAGTAGGGTAGTGGTGGCTTTAAAGAAGTTAGGAACTTGTAAGGTGGGCCTTGCTGGGTTTTCCTAACATTGTGCTGCCCTGGAATAGAAAGCCAGAGTAGGTTTACTCCTGTTCTTTATTTTTTCTACAGGTCTCTGTGTGGAGTATGTGTCCTTTCACACCTTGTATGCTGTCCTCCTGCCGAACGGCTAGACTGCAGGTAAGTGCTTTTGTCTTCTAGGTATTGGGGACTTGCACTTGAGAGTTAACTTCAGGATTATTTAGGACATATATATCCAAAGGATATTTTAGTGCAGGATTCAGGCACTTTCTTGTGACTATGAGGGAGACTAGGGGTTAATACTTTTATGAGAGTATTCCCTGTTTATTTGGTACTTTATTTTTGGACATGAATTCTAATGATCATAGTTTCATTAAGGGGGTAAGTCTACCTCTAATTCATATTGTTCCTCTTGTGTTTTTAATTCATTTAGTTGATGAATTTTCTTTTGGTGGTCCTGCATAGTATAATTTATTTGAGTCAATGGTGGAGACTGTTAATAGAGCGCACTCTTTCACTTAGCTGCACAGTTCCTATGGGGCAGTCAGGTGTCTCGTCTCTTCTGCTTTTCAATATCTAGCAGCGTGGTGCCATTGTTATACTTTTCTTCTTAAAATGGAGAGAGCCCACAGCTGCATTCATTACACCCCAGCCAAAGGCTTTAATACCTCCTCCACTTCCCTCATCCCCCAATCATTCTTTGCCTTTCATCACAGGAGGTTGGCAGAGAAGTGTCGGAAGATTACAGAGTAGTCTCTTATGGAGGGTAGTACTCTTTGAGATGGGACGGGAGTTTTAAGTAGTCCTGTCAGCCTCTTAGTGAGAGCATGGATGAGAGTTAGAGTCCGGAGATGCAGGGAGAGTCTTTCTGTGAAACCATCCCGACTCATATTAACAGCTCCATAAGCAATCAGCGTTGACGAGTTTCGCTGCCCGCTTTCTTCACTTAAGTTCATGTCAGAAGCAACGCTACTATCTGTCAAACTTGAACGTGTTACTGTTCCACGGTATATATTCCGGTAAGATTGTTTCATTTTTTTTTCGTTAAATGTATTGTAAATGATAGAAGACAGGGTCTCAGTGGGACTCCTTTATGGAATCAAGGGTTAATATCTCCTGAGGGGGGTTATTGAGCAGTGGGGGACTTTAATCAGGTTTGTTATGTGATTCTGTCTCCTTATGTGTGGAAATGTTGGGGCTCATGGCTATTACGGAACGTAAGTTTTTTCTAGCTATGCCGTTCTTATGGACTGGCGCGCTTTCTTCTGCCTACATGTCTCACCTCGTGACCGGGCGTGGTCACGTTTTCATTCTCCATTTCTGTATTCATGACAGAGTGTCGTTGGAGAGGATCTGTTTCTCTACTTGTCTGGATCATAGGAGGTGGTGAGTGCCCCAGCCATTGGGGGTGTAAGGTGCCAGTTGCTTTTGTCCATAATGTAATAAGTCAAGCTATGAAGAATTCTGATTATTCGGAGAATGATTTCTCTGATTCAGATTCTGTTACTTGCATAGATTTTGGGGAGGCCAGGGTAATCCAGCCCAATCAGTTATGTTCCGTATGCCATAATAGAGTGCTCTCTTCTCCCTCTGGGGTGAGGCTAGAGACCGCTGAGCCATCCACCTCTGAGGATTCTGTGTCCCATGAGGTGCGTTCCCTAGAATATTCTGTTCCTACACAGGCAGTTGTCCCGAATACCGTTACCCCTTCTCCGGAAGGAGGTTTATTTCCACTAGAGGTTACTGCACGGTTCCGCATGGCCATATCTTTGGCGTTGGCGCACTTACATCTTCCTAATTGCAAGCGAAGAGTTCATCTGTGTCCTCTTAAACTGCGGGTGTCAGGTGCGAGTTCGATTATATTGGATATTTCCTCTGGGGAAGCGGTTTCTTCTGAGGCTTCAGGGGTACAGCCTTCAGGGTCGGGGCCTTCAGATGGCACACCTGTGTGTACTGCTGCGGCATGTATTGGCGGCTTTGGAGGATTCCAGTTCAGATTTGTCAACCGATCCTCAGGCTTCTGAATCAGATGGCGAACAGTGCTAGTCGATGGAGGGATGAGATCCTACTTCTGGTTGTCTCTTGTTTTGTGGGTCTAATCCTAGTTCTGAGCTCCTGAGGATTACGATATCTTGACAGCCTGGTCCTGTTAGTGTTTCCATTGCTCTTTGGTGTTCACCTGCTAGTGAGGCCTACTTTCTTTTGATCCGGTTAGGATGTGTTTTATTTCTTTATTTTGGAGCTCGTGGCTGTTGTAGATTTTCCTTTTTAGGGAAATTCCTTTTTCTCTGGGATTTTGATGCTAGCAATTTTATGGTCACGATAGATGTTACTTCGTCAAAAGTTAAAAAAAAATAAACTTCTTTTAAGACAATGTTTTAAGCCGCATAGCTTATTTGTCTGTCGTTTGTCTGTCTGTTTGTTTAGTCTAAGGTTTAGAATTGTCATTTAGCTGGTTGGGTACTAGTTCACTCTGTTCTTTTGAGGTTATATCAGACATTTTGTATCCTTGACAACAGGCTGGTCTTGTTTGGGTATTAAGTTTGCTTACCTCTTGTTACAAGGTTGTTTTTCTAGTTTCTACATGTTATAGGAGGGCCTTCTATCCTAGATATCAGGCTGGTCCTACGTTATTTCATCTTGGTGGGGCGTCCGATGTTCGTCGTACTCGATTCTAAGCGTTTTGTCCCTGCATAGCTTAGGTGGTTTGCTGGGATTATGAATTCTGGTATAGCAGTATATTTGTAGTTCCTGAGGTCCTTGCACAGGAGCTAGAGTACTCCCTCCCAAGGGGGAGGATCAGATGACTGCATGGAGATCTCCAGTACCTGGTGTAGGGGAGCGATTATTCCCCCCTATTGGTACTCCTTGTGGGTTAGATTGTCCAATTTTCAGATCTTTCGCCAGTGTTTCTCTCTTTTTTTGAGGATTGCTATGCTTTTCGCTTCCCCTTACCTTTTGGGGTAGGACTTTCAGTCATCTGGTTGCATAGACTAGGTTCTTAGGGACCGTTTTATTCCTTGCAGTATCCCCTTTTTGATCCGATATACTTGGGGATCTGGAGGATTGTTATGCAGTCTCTCTCTCTCTTGCCGTCAACCGATAAGAGTTTTACGATGCTCGTTCATTCGTTAATTGCTTGAGGGTTTTCTGAGGGTTGATCCAGACTGGTCATATTCTCTCAATCATGGAGTTCTGGTCTATTTTGGGTCCTTCCTTTGTTTTTGGACTTTGTGGGTGTTATCTTTGAGGCCTTTTGGGGCTGAGTGGACAGCCACTGGGATACATCATGAGAGATCAGAGTTCAAGACCCCATGGGGGTATGGCATACATCAACTTTTGTTTCCAGGTAACTTTGTGGCTGTTCCGCAAGGTTTTTGGTCTTGATCCGGCACCTGGTTTTGGGGGTCTGGTTTTCTAACCTAGTCCTTGTCTTTGACTTGGTTACTCTGTTTTCAAGATTTTAAGTCTTGGATCTGTCCGGCGTTCAGTAGCAGGCTTGTTTTACTGGTCCTGGGGAAATCTTCTTGTTCCTACTGGGGCGGTTCTTTTTCTCTCTTCTGGAGCGATGGAGGAAGTTTTTCCTGAGAATTTCTTTACTGGAATATTCCTGGTTTTCTTCGATTTCCTTCTATTTGGAAGGATCTGGTCTACTGCGCCTATCCAGTTGGCCGAGGGTTTCTCTTGTCTGCAGTGTACCCTCCCTTCTGAGGGGTAATGAGGATAGGTGTCCTGGATCCCGAGTTAGTCTCTCTGGGTGTTGATGCCTCCTTCCTGTTTCTTTTCCTTAGGAACTCATGGTTTCAGATTCATTATCTGATCCCTGGGCCTTATCGATGCTGGGATTTTTTAATCTCTCTTGTCCTTTGGGACATTGACAGTCACTTTTGTGATAGGACTGTTCGATTGGAGTAGGTGTCAGGAATTCTGACTGCTGTTTGGGCATCGACCACATATCTTGTCTACCGAAGGATCCTTACTTAGGTTGGGAGGCCTTGCAGTTGGTTCGGGAACCTTCGCTTAGCGGGTAGTTGGTTCTTCCTTATTGGTCAGGGTGTTGTCCTCCCTTACCCTGTTTTCTAGTAGGGGGGGAGTTGGTCCACCCTGCTTTCTGAGTTTTTTCTCTTGTTCCTTTCCAGGAATGTCCTGGTGCAAATTTGCTAGCTACTCGGTTGGCTAGTTACTATGGTTTGACCTATAGTCTGCATGTCTATCCGATGGAAGCCTGCGACTTTCGTTTGTGGCATAAACGGATGTTAATATTCCGTTCCTTTTCTGCTCCCAGGGTTTTTTTCTGACCTATGGGTGTTCAGTTTTTGTGCTAGTTAGCCGTCTATGGTAATGTAGTCTTGTTCTACCTTTTGTCCTTCTGGGACTTCGGTTCCGGTTAAGGCTTTAAATTGGTTCCTTTTGGATCCATGTAGGAGGTGATCTGGATTTTTTCCTTTCTTTTGCTCTCCACTGTCGGTAGAGTATTTTCTACGGGACTTTTTCCTTTTGCAGTTTGATAGCTGCTCTTTTTCGATTTATGCTAGGGGCTTCTCTCTCTGTTTTTGTCCTTGAATCTTTGGGGATTGTTTTTGGAGGTTCTTTCGGACCTTCTTATCTGATTCTTCCCTTTCAGTTAGGGACAACGTGGTGTGGGAGTTTGTGTGTTGTTTCCCTTGCCATTCCCTTGAGGTCTTTATTTGTGTGCTTCTAGAGAGTGGGACTTTTGTCTCCTCAGAGGCTTTTGTGCTTAGTGGAGTCCAGAATTTAGAGTGATCTCTAACTGGGATCCTTATGGTTCTAATTGAGGGGCAGTTGCCTTGTCCTCTTTCCATATTTTTGTTCTTCCTGCTTCTGTTGAAGTAGTTTCTTTCATGTAATTAGCAAGAGTCCATGAGCTAGTGACGTATGGGATATACATTCCTACCAGGAGGGGCAAAGTTTCCCAAACCTTAAAATGCCTATAAATACACCCCTCACCACACCCACAATTCAGTTTTACAAACTTTGCCTCCGATGGAGGTGGTGAAGTAAGTTTGTGCTAGATTCTACGTTGATATGCGCTCCGCAGCAAGTTGGAGCCCGGTTTTCCTCTCAGCGTGCAGTGAATGTCAGAGGGATGTGAGGAGAGTATTGCCTATTTGAATGCAGTGATCTCCTTCTACGGGGTCTATTTCATAGGTTCTCTGTTATCGGTCGTAGAGATTCATCTCTTACCTCCCTTTTCAGATCGACGATATACTCTTATATATACCATTACCTCTGCTGATTCTCGTTTCAGTACTGGTTTGGCTTTCTACAAACATGTAGATGAGTGTCCTGGGGTAAGTAAATCTTATTTTCTGTGACACTCTAAGCTATGGTTGGGCACTTTGTTTATAAAATTCTAAATATATGTATTCAAACATTTATTTGCCTTGACTCAGAATGTTCAACATTCCTTATTTTTCAGACAGTCAGTTTCATATTTGGGATAAATGCATTTGTTTCAATCATTTTTTCTTACCTTAAAAAATTTGATTTTTTCCCTGTGGGCTGTTAGGCTCGCGGGGGCAGAAAATGCTTCATTTTATTGCGTCATTCTTGGCGCGGACTTTTTTGGCGCAAAATTTTTTTTCTGTTTCCGGCGTCATACGTGTCGCCGGAAGTTGCGTCATTTTTTGACGTTTTTTTTGCGTCAAAAATGTCGGCGTTCCGGATGTGGCGTCATTTTTGGCGCCAAAAGCTTTTAGGCGCCAAATAATGTGGGCGTCTTTTTTGGCGCTAAAAAATATGGGCGTCATTTTTGTCTCCACATTATTTAAGTCTCATTATTTATTGCTTCTGGTTGCTAGAAGCTTGTTCACTGGCATTTTTTTCCCATTCCTGAAACTGTCATTTAAGGAATTTGATCAATTTTGCTTTATATGTTGTTTTTTTCTTTTACATATTGCAAGATGTTCCACGTTGCAACTGAGTCAGAAGATACTTCAGGAAAATCACTGCCCAGTGCTGGAGCTACCAAGCTAAGTGTATCTGCTATAAACTTTTGGTATCTGTTTCTCCAGCTGTTGTTTGTATTGCATGTCATGTCAAACTTATTAATGCAGATAAAATTTCCTTTAGTACTGTTACATTACCTGTTGCTGTTCCGTCAACATCTAATTTTCAGAGTGTTCCTGATAACATAAGAGATTTTATTTTTTTAAATCCATTAAGAAGGCTATGTCTGTTATTTCTCCTTCTAGTATACATAAAAGTCTTTTAAAACTTCTCTTTTTTCAGATGAATTTTTAAATTAACATCATCATTCTGATACTGATAATGGTTCTTCTGGTTCAGAGGTTTCTGTCTCAGAGGTTGATGCTGATAAATCTTTGTATTTGTTCAAGATGGAATTTATTCGTTCTTTACTTAAAGAAGTATTATTTGCATTAGAAATAGAGGATTCTGGTCCTCTTGATACTAAATGTAAACGTTTAAATAAGGTTTTTAAATCTCCTGTAGTTATTCCAGAAGTGTTTAATCTCCCTGATGCTATTTCTGAAGTAATTTCCAGGGAATGGAATAATTTGGGTAATTTATTTACTCCTTCTAGACGTTTAAGCAATTATATCCTGTGCCATCTGACAGATTAGAGTTTTTTGGGACAAAAATCCCTAAGGTTATGGGGCTGTCTCTACTCCTGCTAATGTACTACTATTCCTACGGCAGATAGTACTTCATTTAAGGATCCTTTAGATAGGAAAATTGAATCCTTTCTAAGAAAAGCTTACTTATGTTCAGGTAATCTTCTTAGACCTGCTATATTTTTAGCGGATGTTGCTGCAGCTTCAACTTTTTGGTTAGAAGCTTTAGCGCAACAAGTAACAGATCATAATTTTATAGCATTATTATTATTCTATAACATGCTAATAATTTTATTGGTGATACCATCTTTTGATATCATTAGAGTTGATGTCAGGTATATGTCTCTAGCTATTTAGCTAGAAAAGCTTTATGGATTAAACTTGGAATGCTGATATGTCTTCTAAGTCAACTTTGCTTTCCCTTTCTTTCCAGGGTAAATAATCATTTTCGTTCCTTTCCTCACAACAAGGAACAAAAGCCTGATCCTTCATCCTCAGGAGCGGTATCAGTTTGGAAACTATTTCCAGTTTGGAATATATCCAAGCCTTATAGAAACCTATAGCCAGCTCCTAAGTACCTATGAAGGTGCGGCCCTTATTCCAGCTCAGCTGGTATGGGGCAGATTACGTTTTCTTCAAAGAAATTTGGATCAATTCCGTTCTCAATCTCTGGTTTCAGAACATTGTTTCAGAAAGGTACAGAATTGGCTTCAAGTTAAGGCCTCCTGCTAAGAGATTTTTTTCTTTCCCGTGTCCCAGTTAACACAGCAAGGCTCAGCATTTCTGAAATGTGTTTCAGATCTAGAGTTGGCTGGAGTAATTATGCCAGTTCCAGTTCTGGAACAGGGGCTGGGGTTTTATTTTATCTCTTCATTGTACCAAAGAAGGTCAATTCCTTCAGACCAGTTCCGGATCTATCATTATTGAATCGTTATGTTAGGATACCAACATTCAAGATGGTTACTGTAGGACTATCCTGCCTTTTGTTTAGCAAGGGCATTATATGTCTACAATAGATTTACAGGATGTGTATCTGCATATTCCGATTCATCCAGATCACTTTTAGTGTCTGAGATTCTCTTTTTAGACAAGCATTACCAGTTTTGTGGCTCTACCGTTTGGCCTAGCCTCAGTTCCAAGAATTTTTTTCAAAGGTTCTCGGTGCCCTTCTTTCTGTAATCAGAGAACAGGGTTTTGGTATTTCCTTATTTGGACGATATCTTGGTACTTGCTCAGTCTTCTCATTTTCGAAGAATCTCATACGAATCGACTTGTGTTGTTTCTTCAAGTTCATGGTTGGAGGATCAATTTACCAATCAGTTCATTGATTCCTCAGACAAGGGTAACCTTTTTAGGTTTCTAGATAGATTCAGTGTCTATGACTCTGTCCTTGTCAGACAAGAGAAGTTTAACATTGATATCAGCTTGTCAAAACCTTCAGTCACAATCATTCCCTTTGGTAGCCTTATGCATGGAAATGTTAGGTCTTAGGACTGCCGCATCAGATGCGATCTCCTTTGCTCGTTTTCACATGCGACCTCTTCAGCTCTGTATGCTGAACCAATGGTGCAGGGATTACTCAAAGATATCTCAATTAATATCTTTAAACCGATTTTACGACACTCTCTGACATGGTGGACAGATCACCATCGTTTAGTTCAGGGGGCTTCTTTGTTCTTCCGACCTGGACTATAATCTCAACAGATGCAAGTCTTACAGGTTGGGGAGCTGTGTGGGGGGTCTCTGACGGCACAAGGGGTTTGGGAATCTCAGGAGGTGAGATTTCCGATCAATATTTTGGAACTCTGTGCAATTTTCAGAGCTCTTCAGTCTTGGCCTCTTCTGAAGAGAGAGTTGTTCATTTGTTTTCAGATAGACAATGTCACAACTGTGGCATACATCAATCATCAAGGAGGGACTCACAGTCCTCTGGCTATGATAGAAGTATCTCTAATTTTGGTTTGGGCGGAATCCAGCTCCTGTCTAATCTCTGCGGTTCATATCCCAGGTATGGACAATTGGAAAGCGGATTATCTCAGTCGCCAAACGTTGCACTTGGGCGAATGGTCTCTTCACCCAGAGGTATTTCCTCAGATTGTTCAAATGTGGGAACTCCCAGAAATAGATCTGATGGCTTCTCATCTAAACAAGAAACTTCCCTGGTATCTGTCCGGATCCCGGGATCCTCGGGCGGAGGCAGTGGATGCATTTTTCACTTCCTTGGAAGTATCATCCTGCCTATATCTTTCCGCCTCTAGTTTTTCTTCCAAGAGTAATCTCCAAGATTCTGAAGGAATGCTCGTTTGTTCTGCTGGTAGCTCCGGCATGGCCTCACAGGTTTTGGTATGCGGATCTGGTCCGGATGGCCTCTTGCCAACCGTGGACTCTTCCGTTAAGACCAGACCTTCTGTCGCAAGGTCCTTTTTTCCATCAGGATCTGAAATCCTTAAATTTTAAGGTATGGAGATTGAACGCTTGATTCTGGGTCAAAGAGGTTTCTCTGACTCTGTGATTAATACTATGTTACAGGCACGTAAATATGTATCTAGAGAGATATATTATAGAGTCTGGAAGACTTATATTTCTTGGTGTCTTTCTCATCATTTTTTGGCATTCTTTTAGAATACCGAGAATTTTACAGTTTCTTCACGATGGTTTAGATAAGGGTTTGTCCGCAAGTTCCTTGAAAGGTCAAATCTCTGCTCTTTCTGTTCTTTTTCATAGAAAGATTGCTATTCTTCCTGATATTCATTGTTTTGTACAAGCTTTGGTTCGTATAAAACCTGTCATTAAGTCAATTTCTCCTCTTTGGAGTTTGAATTTGGTTCTGGGGGCTCTTCAAGTTCCTCCGTTTGAACCTATGCATTCATTGGACATTAAATTACTTTCTTGGAAAGTTTTGTTCCTTTTGGCAATCTCTTCTGCCAGAAGAGTTTCTGAATTATCTGCTCTTTCTTGTGAGTCTCCTTTTCTGATTTTTCATCAGGATAAGGCGGTGTTGCGAACTTCTTTTGATTTTTTTACCTAAAGTTGTGAATTCCAACAACATTAGTAGAGAATTTGTGGTTCCTTCATTATGTCCTAATCCTAAGAATTCTAGGGAGAAATCGTTGCATTCTTTGGATGTTGTTAGAGCTTTGAAATATTATGTTGAAGCTACTAAGTCTTTCCGTAAGACTTCTAGTTTATTTGTTATCTTTTCCGGTTCTAGAAAAGGCCAGAAAGCTTCTGCCATTTCTTTGGCATCTTGGTTGAAATCTTTATTTCATCATGCTTATGTCGAGTCGGGTAAAACTCCGCCTCTAAGGATTACAGTTCATTCTACTAGTTCAGTTTCTACTTCCTGGGCGTTTAGGAATGAAGCTTCGATTGATCAGATTTGCAAAGCAGCAACTTGGTCCTCTTTGCATACTTTTTCAATTCTACCATTTTGATGTGTTTTCTTCTTCTGAAGCAGTTTTTGGTAGAAAAGTACTTCTGGCAGTGGTTTCAGTTTGAATCTTCTGCTTATGTTTTTCATTAAACTTTATTTTGGGTGTGGATTATTTTCAGCAGGAATTGCCTGTCTTTATTTTATCCCTCCCTCTCTAGTGACTCATGTGTGGAAAGTTTCACATCTTGGGTAGTCATTATCCCATACGTCACTAGCTCATGGACTCTTGCTAATTACATGAAAGAAAACATAATTTATGTAAGAACTTACCTGATAAATTAATTTCTTTCATATTAGCAAGAGTCCATGAGGCCCGCCCTTTTTTGTGGTGGTTATGATTTTTTTGTATAAAGCACAATTATTCCAATTCCTTATTTTATATGCTTTCGCACTTTTTTCTTATCACCCCACTTCTTGGCTATTCGTTAAACTGAATTGTGGGTGTGGTGAGGGGTGTATTTATAGGCATTTTAAGGTTTGGGAAACTTTGCCCCTCCTGGTAGGAATGTATATCCCATACGTCACTAGCTCATGGACTCTTGCTAATATGAAAGAAATGAATTTATCAGGTAAGTTCTTACATAAATTATGTTTTATCTGGAATCCGGGTTGTGTCAGGCTGTGGTGCCATCAGATTGGGCCGCCATTTGTGCCCGCCCATTTCCATTCAGTGTCCTTGATTATTATTGATTTCTCAAAAGTAATGAATGCAGCTGTGGACTCTCCCCGTTTTAAGAAGAAAAACTTAAATTATGCTTACCTGATAATTTTCTTTTCTTCTGTACAGGGAGAGTCCACAGCTCCTCAATTTTTTTTTCTGTGGGCGGCCTTAAATTCTTTTCTCTTGTAAGGTGTATCCAGTCCACTGGTTCATCCATTACTTGTGGGATATTCTCCTTCCCAACAGGAAGTTGCAAGAGGACACCCACAGCAGAGCTGTCTATATAGCTCCTCCCCTAACTGCCACTCCCAGTCATTCTCTTGCAACTCTCGACAAGATAGGAAGTATAAGAGATATGTTCCGTTCTCTCCCCCTCCTGCTTTTAAAAAGATGTTTCCCATAGATGTCGCTATACGGGACTCGTGGCAGACAGTCCCTAAGGTGGAGGGTGCTCTTTCTACCCTAGCTAAGCGTACAACTATCCCCGTCAAGGACAGTTGTGCTTTCTTAAATCCTATGGATAAAAAATTGGAGCGTCTCCTTAAGAAAATTTTTATCCATCAAGGTTTTATTCTCCAGCCTCTTGCATGCATTGCCCCAGTTTCTGCTGCAGCGGCTTTTTGGTTTGAGTCTTTTGAGGAGGCGCTACAGGTGGAGATCCCGTTACAGGATTAAAGCTCTCAAGTTAGCTAATTCCTTTATTTATGACGCCGTTTTTCATCTAACCAAACTAACGGCTAAGAATTCAGGTTTTGCCATTCTGGCGCGCAGGGCGCTATGGCTTAAGTCCTGGTCAGCAGATTAAGGACCAAACAGAATAATTTTCGTTCATTTCGAAACTTCAAAAGTGGCTCAGCTTCCTCTAATGCAAAACAAGAGGGAAATTTCGCCCAGTTCAAACCAGTCTGGAGTCAGAACCAGGGGAAGCAGGCCAAAAAACCTGCTGCCACCTCTAAGACAGCATGATGGAGTGGTCCCCGATCCGGGACCGGATCTAGTAGGGGGCAGACTTTCTCTCTTCGCCCAGGCTTGGGCAAGAGACGTCCAGGATCTCTGGGCATTAGAGATTGTTTCCCAGGGATATCTTCTGGACTTCAAAGCTTCATCTCCAAAGGGGAGATTTAATCTCTCACAATTATCTGTAAACCAGATAAAGAGAGAGGCATTCTTACGTTGTGTTCAAGACCTACTGGTTATGGGAGTGATCCACCCAGTTCCAAGGGAGGAACAGGGGCAGGGCTTCTATTCAAATCTGTTTATAGTTCCCAAAAAAGAGGGAACTTTCAGACCAATCTTGGATCTCAAGATCCTAAACAAATTTCTCAGGGTCCCATCCTTCAAGATGGAGACTATCCGAACCATCCTCCCTATGATCCAGGAGGGTCAATATATGACTACTGTGGATTTAAAGGATGCTTATCTCCACATTCTGATTCACAGAGATCATCATCAGTTCCTCAGGTTCGCCTTCTTAGACGGGCATTACCAGTTTGTGGCTCTTCCCTTCGGGTTAGCCACGGCACCAAGAATCTTTACGAAGGTTCTAGGGTCCCTACTGGCGGTTCTAAGGCCACGGGGCATAGCGGTGGCTCCTTACCTAGACGTCATTCTGATACAGGCATCGACTTTTCAAATCGCCAAGTCCCATACGGACATTGTTCTGGCCTTTCTGAGGTCTCACGGGTGGAAGGTGAACGAAGAAAAGAGTTCTCTCTCCCCTCTCACAAGAGTTTCCTTCCTAGGAACACTGATAGATTCAGTAGAAATGAAAATTTTTCTGACAGAGGTCAGGTTATCAAAGCTTCTAACTTCCTGCCGTGCTCTTCATTCCATTTCTCGGCCGTCAGTGGCTCAGTGTATTGAAGTAATCGGCCTAATGGTAGCGGCAATGGACATGGTTCCGTTTGCCCGCCTACATCTCAGACCACTGCAACTTTGCATGCTCAATCAGTGGAATGGGGACTACACAGATTTGTCCCTTCTGCTAAATCTGGATCAAGAGACAAGGGATTCTCTTCTCTGGTGGTTATCTCGGGTCAATCTGTCCAGGGGAATGAGTTTCCGCAGGCCAGAGTGGACTATAGTGACGACAGATGCCAGCCTTCTGGGCTGGGGCGCAGTCTGGAACTCTCTGAAGGCTCAGGGTTCGTGGACTCAGGAGGAAGCCCTCCTTCCGATAAACATTCTGGAACTGAGACCGATATCCAATGCTCTTCAGGCTTGGCCTCAACTAGCTACGATCAGGTTCATCAGATTTCAGTCGGACAATATCACGACTGTAGCCTATATCAACCATCAGGGAGGAACAAGAAGCCCCCTGGCAATGTTGGAGCTTTCAAAGATAATTCTATGGGCAGAGGTTCACTCTTGCCATCTCTCAGCTATCCATATCCCAGGAGTAGAGAACTGGGAGGCGGATTTTCTAAGTCGGCAGACTTTTCATCCGGGGGAGTCGGAGCTCTATCCGTAGGTATTTGCCCAGCTGATTCAACTATAGGGCAAACCAGAACTGGATCTGATGGCATCTCGTCAGAACGCCAAGCGTCCTTGTTACGGGTCCAGGTCAAGGGATCCCCAGGCAGCGCTGATAGATGCTCTAGCAGTGCCCTGGTCCTTCAGCCTGACTTATGTGTTCCCACCATTTCCTTTCCTCCCTCGTCTGATTGCCAAGATCAAGCAGGAGAGAGCTTCAGTGATTTTGATAGCACCTGCATGGCCACGCAGGACTTGGTATGCAGATCTGGTGGACATGTCATCCCTTCCACCATGGACTCTGCTGCTGAGGCAGGACCTTCTACTCCAAGGTCCATTCAAACATCCAAATCTAATTTCTCTGCTGCTGACTGATGGAGATTGAACGCTTGATTTTATCAAAACGTGGTTTCTCTGAGTCAGTCATTGATACCTTAATTCAGGCTCGATAGCCTGTCACCAGGAAAATCTATCATAAGATATGGTGTAAATATCTTCATTGGTGTGAATCTAAGGGTTACTCATGGAGTAAAGTCAGGATTCCTAGGATATTATCCTTTCTCCAAGAAGGATTGGAGAAGGGATTGTCAGCTAGTTCCTTAAAGGGACAGATTTCTGCTCTGTCTATTCTTCTGCACAAGCATCTGGCAGATGTTCCAGACGTTCAGGCGTTTTGTCAGGCTTTAGTTAGAATCAAGCCTGTGTTTAAACCTGTTGCTCCGCCATGGAGTTTAAATTTAGTTCTTAAAGTTCTTCAAGGTGTTCCGTTTGAACCTCTGCATTCCATAGATATCAAGTTTTTATCTTGGAAAGTTCTGTTTTTGGTAGCTATCTCTTCGGCTCAAAGAGTTTCAGAGTTATCCGCCTTACAGTGCGATTCCCCTTATCTGATCTTCCATGCAGATAAGGTAGTTTTGCGTACCAAACCTGTGTTTCTTCCTAAGGTGGTATCTAATAAGAATATCAATCAGGAGATTGTTGTTCCGTCACTGTGTTTCTAATCCTTCAAAGAAGGAACGTCTATTACACAATCTTAACGTGGTTCATGCTTTAACGTTTTATTTACAAGCTACTAAGGATTTTCGTCAAACATCTGCATTGTTTGTTGTCTACTCTGGACAGAGGAGAGGCCAAAAGGCTTCGGCATCTTCTCTTTCTTTTTGGCTGAGAAGCATAATCTGTTTGCTGGCCAGCAGCCTCCTGAAAGAATTACAGCTCAATCCACTAGAGCGGTAGCTTCCACATGGGCTTTTAAAAATGAGGCCTCTGTTGAACAGATTTGTAAGGCGGCGACTTGGTCTTCGCTTCATACTTTTTTTAATTCTACAAATTTGATACTTTTGCTTCCTCGGAGGCTATTTTTGGGAGAAAGGTCTTGCAGGCAGTGGTGCCTTCCGTTTAAGTTCCTGCCTTGTCCCTCCCTTCATCCGTGTCCTAAAGCTTTGGTATTGGTATCCCACAAGTAATGGATGAACCCGTGGACTGGATACACCTTACAACAGAAAACAAAATTTATGCTTACCTGATAAATTTCTTTCTCTTGTGGTGTATCCAGTCCACGGCCCGCCCTGTCACTTTAAGGCAGGTGTTTTTTATTTTTAAACTACAGTCACCACTGCACCCTATAGTTTCTCCTTTTTTCTTGCTGGTCTTCGGTCGAATGACTGGGAGTGGCAGTTAGGGGAGGAGCTATATAGACAGCTCTGCTGTGGGTGTCCTCTTGCAACTTCCTGTTGGGAAGGAGAATATCCCACAAGTAATGGATGAACCCGTGGACTGGATACACCACAAGAGAGAAATTTATCAGGTAAGCATAAATTTTGTTTTTTATTCATTCTTCTGGCACCTTTTTTCACCCTGATATTTCTCCTACTGTTCCTTGTTCCTTTGGCAGAATGACTGCGAGATGAGGGAAGTAGGGAAGGTATTTAAGCCTTTGGCTGGGGTGTCTTTGCCTCCTCCTGGTGGCCAGGTTCTGTATTTCCCAAAAGTAACAAATGCAGCTGTTGACTCTCGCCGTACATAAGAAAAGAAAATTATCAGATAAGCATAATTTAACTTTTTTTTATTGTAAGCCTTGCAAGACAGCTGGGCTAAATTTACTTGGCAGAATAAAGCGCAATGTTAGTAATTATGCGTGCTTCTTTTCTATGCCGCCCTAGTGTCCCCACCTTCTTCTCTGAGAAGTGGAATTTTGCCATTTTAGACTCCTGCTCCGCCTCCTTCTCAGCTGAGAGCGGAGCGGTGCTCTTGTTCTGCCTGTCTCTGGGGTTTTAGTGATAAGGGAACAGCTATGTTTTTTTTTTTTTTACTACAAAAGACATTGCTTGAAGTGTTGTGCGTTGTTAAAATCATGTTCTTGGTAGAACGTCCATTTAAATTACTAGAACGTGCATGGGCCTATTTATATCCTCAAGAAGAGGCTTTAATAAATTATGTTGTATCCCACTGTAGTTTAGTGGTAAGCATCAAGGATTTGGTAGTTTATCAAATCCAGTCTAGGAGGGGAATGTTTCATGATATTGGAACAGGGGTCAGTTCCTAGAAATAAATGATTGTTTTTTGAGGACCAAATTGTTTTTACAAGACATTTCTGTTCCTCATGTTTAGAATAAATCTTTTAAAAAATAAAGATATTCTTTTTGTTTGAGCTTCACGTCTCCCAGGACAAATTTTATACAGATTAATTTGTCTATGCAATTCTGTGCTGCATGTTTAGCCAGAGCTATTGAATGTAAAGATAGGTTGTTGCCATCTTAGCTATATGTCTCCAAGGATAATGCTGTTCATGCCACAGCTTTCTCCTCAAACGTCCCAAGCCTTTATGGCGTCACAGTGCCCTGCAGTTCCTCTCAGCCTCCTGGAGGAGTTTATTTGCCTGCAGAAATTGCTGCTCAAATATCCTCTGTGGCATTATCTGCTTTTCCTATGTTAAAGGGAAAACGCAAGAGGAATATAAGAGATTCAGATACTAAGGTTTCTGTCCTACCTACTGCTACACAGGTTGCCCTTCCTCATAAGTCTGAGGAGGAGGACACGTCGGTAGCCTCTGAGGGTGAAGACTCAGATTCAGACAGTTTAATTCCTTCATCTGATGCTGAAGTAGTGTCCTTCAGATCTAAGCTTGATCACCTTTGTGTATTGTTAGGAGGTTTTGGCTACTTTGGACGACTCCAACACACCTGTCGGTGTCAATCCAAAGAAATCTAGTAAACTTAATAGTTACTAGGATGTTCCTTCCTCTGTGGAAGTGTTCCCTGTGCCTTACCGTGCAACAGAGATTATTGCACAGGAATGGGAGAAGCCAGGGACAATTTTTTCCCCGTCTCCTAGCCTTAAAAAGATGTTTCCTGTAGCTGACTCGCACGGTGCCTAAAGTAGAAGGGGCTATTTCTACTCCTATGGACAAAAAGCTGGGGGCTTTTTGAGGAGGATGTATGTTCAGCAAGGTCTTCAAGGGGACTATCGTGAGCGTTTGGGCGCTCAAAGTTTTAAAATGCCAGACATACACTAGTGTGAAATATAGCTACAATATATTTTCGCTCTGTTTACTGTTAACATGTTGTAAAGCCTGGGTTATGCCAGACTTAGCCTGAGTCTCTGAAAAATTTAGATATCTCCAGAACACACTGATTGACGTTGTATATGTAGATGCTACTGAGTAACCAAACAGCTAATGTTGTAAAGTTTGGGTCATGCCAGACTTAGCCGTAGCCCAAGTAATGGAGTAATAATAGACATCTCCAAAATATATCGCTAGATCCTTTTTTTCATATGACACAAAGTATCCAATTGTCTTTAAAAGATCCAATAGACTTAAAATTGAGTTGATACAATAATAATATAACATTATAAATGGTAGGGTAATGTAATAGAAATTTGACACAACCCTATTTAAAGGAACAGTGCATTTATTATATAAAGAATGTTACTTACAACTACCGATGTTATCACTTTTTTTATTACAAAAGTAAAAAAATGTAACACATGGTTTATAGATTTTGCACCTACAGAATTAGCCAACAGCTGGTATACATCGCTGATTATACAGGCAAACTAGCCTTTAAAGTAGCCTTTACCTTGGGTATAATTAAGTTTAGTATTTTTTCAATCAAGTGAACTAAAGATTATGAATGCTATAGGCATGAAATATACTGGTAAACGTTACATCTATTTCAGTATCATTTAACACCTTTACTGAGGACAGTGTGTAGATCAAATAATGTGTAGTTTTTAATAAAGAAGGCAATTTTGTTACTTATTGTTACTTAGTAGAAGTCTACACTGCTATATAAGACAAACAGAAGACTAAATTACTTAATTAGAACACGCAACCACACAAGACTAGTGTGGGCAATACAAGTGACAGTATTTACTCTGACTCGGTGCACATCAAATTGTTTACAAACTCTGACTAGAGCGAATTAAATTGTGTATTTGAACTCAGAAGATAACTACACATTACTATGATAAGTATTTTGTTCACACCGAGAACAAATAATAATTTATAATATACTAAGTCAGTTCAAGCAAATTAGGGGAATTATACACAAAGTTATTGAGAGGCACTGATATAAAATCAACATTAATTCCCCATTGACATATATCATAATATACTTCAAATGAATAAAGATGGATACAGCACCCACTAGTCACTAGTGCACGGAGAGGGCTGACCAAGCCCAAACAATCCAAGTAGAAAAAAGCAGCCTCCAGCAGTGAGCAAAGTGACTTTTATTTGTTAAACACAGGTCAAATACAGCAATGTTTCGGGCTAACAATAAGCCCTTTCTCAAGCCTAACATAAATTGAATAAAACACCATTTAAATAGCCATATTGGCGCCAAACAATTGTGAAAAAATAGCACATATATCGTCCTCTAGTGGTGGACTTGAATATTGCATGTCAAAATACATTTCTTGCAATACAAGGATACAAATCTGTTACAAATATTTTACATTGTATATATTGCAAAAATTCAATCAACTTCATAAATAAAGTGTCAAGTGATCCTATAAAAAATGAAAAATAAAAAGTAAAAAGTTAGAGTAATAATATTTGTGACAACTAAATTCAATGTGAATATATTAGTGAAAATAAATATATTAAATATCCAAATTTATTAGAATTTAAAATCTAAAATTAATCACAATACTCATATCAAAATGTCTTAATTACCATATATGTATATATAGAAACACAATCAATCGAATGGACTATATTATAAAAAATTAAATTGATATATATGGAATCCTTCAACAAAGGATACCCATATTACAATAAGTCAGAGATTTAAAAACTAATGGGTACTAAGTGAAGATGTAGGTAATGTCAAATGTCTATATCTAATAATGTCACTCAAATGACCTTTTTTAGCTACTAGTTAAGGCATAATCTACTATAATGTTAAGTTTAAATGTATAGCCAAGGTAAATGTAAACCTCTACGCTTAGAGAAATTACCTATTTGTCTTACTCAACATTAAATTACATTTTTTAGATTTTAAATGTTGTCCAGTTACACTCCTTATTAAGGCCTTTAGGCCATAAGGTGTTGAGTTCATTGATCCAAAAGGCTTCCCTTTTATTCAATAAGGCCTCTCTATCCCCACCTCTCCTAGGCATGTGTATATGTTCCAAAATTTGAAAGCGTAATTGACTGATACTATGTCCTGCTTGTAGAAAGTGTGCAGACACTGGAGCATCCTTACCATATCTGATATTTGACTTGATATGAGTATTGTGATTAATTTTAGATTTTAAATTATAATAAATTTGGATATTTAATATATTTATTTTCACTAATATATTCACATTGAATTTAGTTGTCACAAATATTATTACTCTAACTTTTTACTTTTTATTTTTCATTTTTTATAGGATCACTTGGCACTTTATTTATGAAGTTGATTGAATTTTTGCAATATATACAATGTAAAATATTTTGTAAACAGATTTGTATCTTGTAATTGCGAGAAATGTATTTTGACATGCAATATTCAAGTCCACCACTAGAGGACGATATATGTGCTATTTTTTCACAATTGTTTGGCGCCAATATGGCTATTTAAATGGTGTTTTATTCAATTTATGTTAGGCTTGAGAAAGGGCTTATTGTTAGCCCGAAACGTTGCTGTATTTGACCTGTGTTTAACAAATAAAAGTCACTTTGCTCACTGCTGGAGGCTGCTTTTTTCTACATATATCATAATATCACACCAGTGAGTGTCTGTCGATTTTAATAGTGTGTTACCCTTATTTTAAGTTTATACGTGAATAAAAGTTATATTTCTTTCATGTAATTAGCAAGAGTCCATGAGCTAGTGACGTATGGGATATACATTCCTACCAGGAGGGGCAAAGTTTCCCAAACCTCAAAATGCCTTATAAATACACCCCCTCACCACACCCACAAATCCAGTTTTACAAACTTTGCCTCCTTATGGAGGTGGTGAAGTAAGTTTGTGCCTAGATTCTCCGTTGATATGCGCTCCGCAGCAGGTTGGAGCCAGGTTTTCCTCTCAACGTGCAGTGAATGTCAGAGGGATGAGAGGAGAGTATTGCCTATTTGAATTCAATGATCTCCTTCACGGGGTCTAATTCATAGGTTCCTCTGTTATCGGTCGTAGAGATTCATCTCTTACCTCCCTTTTCAGATCGACGATATACTCTTATTAATACCATTACCTATACTGATTCTCGTTTCAGTACTGGGTTGGCTTTTCTACTACTTGTAGATGAGTGTCCCTGGGGTAAGTAAGTCTAATTTTCTGTGACACTCTAGCTATGGTGGGGGCAACTTTTATATATAACGTTCTAAATATATGTGTTCAAACATTTGATTTGCCTTGATCCAGGATGTTCAACATTCCTTATTTCAGACAGTCAGTTTCATACTTTGGGATAATGCAATGAATTTATCAATTTTTTTCTTACCTTAAAATTTGACTTTTTCCCTGTGGGCTATTAGGCTCGCGGGGGCTGAAAATGCTTCATTTTATTGCGTCATTCTTGGCGCGGACTTTTTTGGCGCAAATTTTTTTTTCTGTTTCCGGCGTCATACGTGTCGCAGGAAGTTGCGTCATTTTTTTGACGGTTTTTTGCGCCAAAAGTGTCGGCGTTCCGGATGTGGTGTCATTTTTGTCGCCAAAAGCATTTAGGCGCCAAATAATGTGGGCGTCTTTTTTGCCGCTAAAAAATATGGGAGTCTCTATTGTCTCCACATTATTTAAGTCTCATTATTTATTGCTTCTGGTTGCTAGAAGCTTGTTCACTGGCATTTTTTCCCATTCCTGAAACTGTCATTTAAGGAATTTGATCAATTTTGTTTTATATGTTGTTTTTTCTATTACATATTGCAAAATGTCTCCGTTTGTTCCTGAGTCAGAAGCCACTTCTGGAAAAATGCTTAACTGAGTTTCAGTTATACCAAAGCTAAGTGCATTTATTTTAAATGTTATAAATGTTTATCTTTAGCTATGGTTTGTAATAAGTTATTATGATATACTTTTACATGCAGATTCCATTAGTATTTATGCTTTATACATTTCCATTCTTAAGTGCAAGAAATGTTTAGAAGATTTATAAGAAATATTTTTTCTGATTAAGGCTATGTCTGACTTCGTGCCTTCTAATACGATTTTTAGGTCTTTTTCACTTTTTTTAATTATTGAAGTTTCAAATGACCAACAACATACTGATTTATCCTTCTCTGATGATGTTTTTTTCTCTTTCAGAAATTCTCTTCATCAGATATTGACACTAACAAATCTACTTTTTTATATAATTTTTTTATTATTAAAGTACATTTGTTCTTTGTTGAAGAGGTGTTGATTATTTTGGATATTAAGGTAACTAGTTCTTTAAGACTAGCTGACACTATTTCTGCCTTTTTATTTCTTCTGTGATTTCAGAGGTTTTCTTTCCAATTCCCCATACTAGGGAATGGAATAGGCTGAGAATTTTCTTTTATTTTTAAACTATATTCTTTGTCAGCAGTTAAATTCAATTTGGAGGGTTCTCCAATTTATTGGAGCTATCTCTACTCCTACTAATTATGCTATTGTTTTTATAGCAAAATAGTATTTATTTTCCTTTATATAATTGTATCTTATTTTTGGAAAATTATTTAGTATCAGGTACTTTTCTTGGTCCTGTGATATTGCAATTGCTTCATTTTTTCTGTTTACTTTAAGATCAAGTATCAGATCATGATTTATTTTAGCATTGTTAAGGGACAACATTTACTAGACTAGGTGCCGTTGCATTTGTCTTGTTGTTTTGCATTTTGCAAGTCCTCTGTTTTGACTGGTCCTTTAAACTGGACTATCATGCTAATGATTTCATTTGTGTCTTCATTTTATTGAATATATTCGCAAATGAGGGTTAATCTATGTCTTTAGCTATTTTAGCTAGAAGAATTCTGCGATTTAAAAAAAAAAAAAAAAAAAAAGAAAATCCATATTTCTTTTGTTCTAAGATAATCAATTATAATTGGATTCAATTCTTAACTGTTACTATGGGCTTCAAGATTGAGTTCTAAGACTAAAACTTTAAGCTTATACTAGTTTGGTTGTTCTTATTAAGGAACGAATCCTGAGTTCTTTCCCAAGTAACATGTTTTTAATTGGGGTTCGAAATTAGCTCCCTAATGTTGCAATGCACGTGCCGTATTCCAGCTTGGCTGGTAAGGGGCAGGTTAAGACTTCTTTGAAATTTATTTGGTTCTATTTTGTCCAAATTTCTTTGATTTTATTCCAGTAAGGCTAACACTTTCTTTCAGTGTGTTTCTGTCCTATATATTTTGGATACTGTTGAGGCATGGCTGGGTACCCATGGGGTTCAAGCGCTGCTCAGACCTGGAATCTTCTGGGGTTTTTATTCCAGTTCCTTTTCTAGGAACTGGGTTTTGGAGTTTTATTCAAACTATTTTGCCTTTTTGTGGTCATTGATAGCATTATTTGTTTTCTTTAGATACAATAAATGCGTATTCTTCATTTTTCTGTTTTCATTCAGATTATTTCCTGAGGATGCGGATTCTCATATGTTTCACTTGCTTTCCAGGACATAGTTAGAGGATCTTTTTTCAAAAGCTCTTGATTCCTCACACAAGGGTCACCTTTTTTTTTAGGTTTCCAGATGGTTTATGTCACTATCTTTGTCTCTATCAGACAAGGGACAATTTGTATTGGGTTCCGTCTGTCGGTACCTTTAGTCTCTATTATTTCCTTCAGTTGCTATATATGCATAGAAGTTTTAACAGCATTGGATTCAATTCCCTTTGCTCATTTTTCAATGGAAAGATCCTTTCCAGCTTTTTATGAGTTGTTTCTTCAAGAACATGGTTGGAGGATCAATTAACCAAAAAGTTTGTTGATTCCTCAGACAAGAGTAACCTTTTTCTCTTGTTAAGTGTAGTCAGTCCACGGGTCATCCATTACTTATGGGATTATATCTCCTTCCCAACAGGAAGTTGCAAGAGGATCACCCAAGCAGAGCTGCTATATAGCCCCTCCCCTCACATGTCATATCCAGTCATTCTCTTGCAACTCAACATAGGTCGTTGTGAGAGGTCTGTGGTGTTTTTTAAACTTAGTTTATGTCTTCAATCAAAAGTTTATTTTAAATGGCACCGGAGTGTGCTGTTTGTTCTCAGGCAGTATTAGAAGAAGAATCTGCCTGCGTTTTCTATGATCTTAGCAGAAGTAACTAAGATCCACTGGCTGTTTCTCGCACATTCTGAGGAGTGAGGTAACTTCAGAAAGGGGAATAGCATGCGGGGCCCCCCTGCAAACGAGGTATGTGCAGTAAATTATTTTTCTAAGGAATGGAATTGACTAGAAAATACTGCTGTTACCAATGTAATGTAAGTACAGCCTTGAATGCAGTGGTAGCGACTGGTATTAGGCTGATGAGTGTACGTGCACTGAAGTATTTTTCTGGGGAATGGAATTTGTCTAAGAAAATACTGTTAATTCTGAAGTAATGTTTGAGCCTTAACTGCAGTAAAAGCGACTGGTAGCAGGCTTATTAATAACACTTCATAATCTTTTAATGTTTAAAACGTTTACTGGCATGTTAATCGTTTTTTGTGAGGTACTTGGTGATAAAACTTATTGGGGCATGATTTTTCCACATGGCTAACGTTTATTTCTGCATAGAAACAGTTAACTGAGATTTCCCACTGTTGTAATATGAGTGGGAGGGGCCTATTTTAGCGCTTTTTTGCGCAGTAAAAATTCAGTCAGTGTCTTCCTACTTCATCCTCCATGATCCAGGACGTCCTTAGAGAGCTCAGGGGTCTTCAAAATTCATTTTGAGGGAGGTAATCAGTCACAGCAGACCTGTGACAGTGTGTTTGACTGTGATAAAAACGTTATTTGTTAAATTGATATCCGTTTTTGGGTATTAAGGGGTTAATCATCCATTTGCTGGTGGGTGCAATCCTTTGCTAATTTAATACATTTACTGTGAAATTTTGGTTGCTATAACTGATTTGATTCATTGTTATTTCAACTGTGACAGCTTTTTGTGCTTCTTAAAGGCGCAGTAGCGTTTTTTTATATTGCTTGTAAATTTATTTGAAAGTATTTTCCAAGCTTGCTAGTCTCATTGCTAGTCTGTTTAAACATGTCTGACACAGATGAATCTGTTTGTTCACTATGTTTGAAGGCCAATGTGGAGCCCCATAGAAATTTGTGTACTAAATGCATTGATGTCACTTTAAATAAAAGTCAATCTTTACATGTAAAGAAATTATCACCAGACAACGAGGGGGAAGCTATGCCGACTAACTCTCCTCACGTGTCAGTACCTTCGCCTCCCGCTCAGGAGGTGCATGATATTGTGGCGCCAAGTACATCAGAGAGGCCCATACAAATCACTTTGCAAGACATGGCTACTGTTATGACCGAGGTATTATCTAAATTGCCAGAATTAAGAGGCAAGCGCGATTGTTCGGGGTTAAGGACAGAGCGCGCTGATGATGGGAGAGCCATGTCTGATACTGCGTCACAATTTGCAGAACATGAGGAAGGAGAGCTTCATTCTGTGGGTGACGGATCTGATCCAGGGAGACTGGATTCAGAGATTTCTAATTTTAAATTTAAGCTTGAAAACCTCCGCGTACTGCTAGGAGAGGTATTAGCAGCTCTGAATGATTGTAACACGGTTGCAATTCCAGAGAAATTATGTAGGCTGGATAGATACTATGCGGTACCGGTGTGTACTGACGTTTTTCCTATACCTAAGAGGCTTACAGAGATTATTAGCAAGGAGTGGGATAGGCCCGGTGTGCCCTTTTTCCCCCCCTCCTATATTTAGGAAAATGTTTCCAATAGACACCACCACACGGGACTTATGGCAGACGGTCCCTAAGGTGGAGGGAGCAGTTTCTACTTTGGCTAAGCATACCACTATCCCGGTGGAGGATATTTGTGCTTTTTCAGATCCAATGGATAAAAAATTAGGAGGATACCTTAAGAAAATTTTTGTTCAACAAGGTTTTATCTTACAGCCCCTTGCATGCATTGCGCCTGTCACTGCTGCTGCGGCATTCTGGTTTGAGTCTCTGGAAGAGGCCATTCGCACAGCTCCATTGGATGAGATTATGAACAAGCTTAAAGCACTTAAGCTAGCTAACGCATTTGTTTCTGATGCTGTTGTACATTTAACCAAATTAACGGCTAAGAACTCTGGTTTCGCCATTCAAGCGCGCAGAGCGCTATGGCTTAAATCATGGTCAGCTGACGTGACTTCTAAATCTAAATTGCTTAATATTCCTTTCAAAGGGCAGACCTTGTTCGGGCCCGGCTTGAAAGAAATTATTGCTGACATTACTGGGGGTAAGGGTCATAATCTTCCTCAGGACAAGGCCAAATCAAAGGCCAAACAGTCTAATTTTCGTGCCTTTCGTAACTTCAAGGCAGGAGCAACATCAACTTCCTCCGCTCCAAAACAGGAAGGAACTGTTGCTCATTACAGACAGGGCTGGAAAGCTAACCAGTCCTGGAACAAGGGCAAGCAGGCTAGAAAACCTGCTTCTGCCCCTAAGACAGCATGAAGAGAGGGCCCCCTATCCGGAAACGGATCTAGTGGGGGGCAGACTATCTCTCTTCGCCCAGGCTTGGGCAAGAGATGTCCAGGATCCCTGGGCATTGGAGATCATATCTCAGGGATACCTTCTGGACTTCAAAGCTTCTCCTCCACAAGGGAGATTTCATCTTTCAAGGTTATCAGCAAACCAAATAAAGAAAGAGGCGTTTCTACGCTGTGTACAAGACCTCTTATTAATGGGGGTGATCCACCCAGTTCCGCGGACGGAAGAAGGGCAAGGATTTTACTCAAATCTGTTTGTGGTCCCCAAGAAAGAGGGAACCTTCAGACCAATCTTGGACCTAAAGATCTTAAACAAATTCCTAAGAGTTCCATCATTCAAAATGGAAACTATTCAAACCATCCTACCCATGATCCAAGAGGGTCAATACATGACCACAGTGGACTTAAAGGATGCCTACCTTCACATACTGATTCACAAAGATCATTATCGGTACCTAAGATTTGCTTTTCTAGACAGGCATTACCAGTTTGTAGCTCTTCCCTTCGGGCTAGCTACGGCCCCGAGAATCTTTACAAAGGTTCTGGGCTCTCTTCTGGCGGTACTAAGACCGCGAGGCATAGCGGTGGCTCCGTACCTAGACGACATTCTGATACAAGCGTCAAGTTTTCAAATTGCCAAGTCTCACACAGAGATAGTTCTGGCGTTTCTGAGGTCGCATGGGTGGAAGGTGAACGTGGAAAAGAGTTCTCTATTACCACTCACAAGGGTTCCCTTCCTAGGGACTCTTATAGATTCTATATAGATGAAAATTTACCTGACGGAGTCCAGGCTATTAAAGCTTCAAAATACTTGCCGTGCCCTTCATTCCATTCCACACCCGTCAGTAGCTCAGTGCATGGAAGTAATCGGCTTAATGGTTGCGGCAATGGACATAGTACCATTTGCGCGCCTGCATCTCAGACCACTGCAATTGTGCATGCTCAGTCAGTGAGTCTAAATGTGTGGAGTGTAGGTGGCGCTAAAAATACACTAAGTATACCTAGCCGTGGGTTGATAAACCAACGATACAATGTATCAGCAAAAATATATATCTTAGGACAGTTTCATATAAATCTTCATATAAACTTTCTGATTCAATAATTGGAGGTAACAAGTTACTGGATTGGAAATATGTACAATTTTTATTCTTAAGTGAAATAATGTAAAAATAGTAAAAACACAATATAAAAGAACGCAATATAAATAATCAAAACAGTCTCTCATACGATTGGCCCACACTCTTCACTCGCAACCGCTTCCCAAAATTTAAATCGCTACTGCAAAAGATGTTGGCGATTCTAGAACAATATATTGCTAAAATGAAAATGATAATAAAACATCAAGGTAAATGGTAAAATGATGAGACACACGTCTAAGATCAATATGCAAACATGAAATGATATTAATAGTATGACTATCTGGCTGGGGTTCTACTTCCCATTACAAGCCTCTGTTTATAAGGCACTTTCTTCTATTGCCGTGACAATCAGGCGTTTGACTGCCTGTCTCCAATGGGCTATAACAACCCGTGGTTTAAAATAGTCCTTGTTTTGTGCCCTGTTACAGAGGGAAATCCTGCTTTCAATCCTGTAAGAAGGGGGAGTTCCCAAGGTAAAATCTGCAGTCTTATGCAAATAGGGGCAGATCCCCACTCAAAACAACAGTCTTTTGAAGATTTCAAACAAAAACACCGGAGTCTATATTAATGAAAGAATCCCACAGACAATCTTAGTCCGGTTTGAATGGTATGAATAACACCTTAGCGGGGAGTTATTGACAACATAGATACTCTCACCTGCTTTTCTTTGTCTGGGTATATCAGCTCCTGTATGAATTAGTAGTTTGGTTAAGTTGCGGACCTTCTTGTCCCTGTGGGTAACTTTCTTCACTTGCGCAAGCCTTATCTAAGTTACCTTTTTACCGCAGCCTCTCAGCTACACTCTACTCTTTAAGTACTTCGTACGCAGAGTGGGTTACTGCTGTATATCCTCCTTGTTTGTCTTTCACCTTTCTACGCGTTTCACCCCTAAGGTGTGGGGCTTTTTCAAGATACAGTGTGAGAGTAAAGTATGCCTTTTATCTCCCCTAGTTGTCTTTGATTCGCTGTTAACTTTTCACTTCCTCTGGTCATTCTGGAAGAAAAATTCTCCTCAAAAGGTGGGATCCTCATGTCTGCACAGGTAAGTCGTTATTTTATCGTTTTCTTACTCGTCACCCCATTTTGCTCAGAAAAGTCATACACCTTATTCTCTATAGACGTCTTCAAACACCTTACATATTCTTAAAGAGAAAACCTTTTAATCTCATCATTTAAAATAAAATATATGCTTAAAACGCCAGACAAAATTTAGGATAAATAATGGAAATTATGAAAATTATACATATTTCCCTTGGGGGATCGAACCTGGGATCCCTAGGTCTTAGGGCTAGAATGTTACCTCTAAGCTATTGACGCAACTATATCAAAACATCAAGTTTATATATTTATCTTTTTTGGACCTATAAATTTTGAGCCTAATTAGCAATATGAGCCTAATTAGCAATATGAATCTAGCTGTCCTCAAAAAGTGCACTTATATCAAAAGGTTCTAGTTATACTCTGGACTCTAGTTTAACTCGAGTTAATCTTACTAATAAAAATAAAAATTAGGTCGACTTCTTTCCTTGCACTTGGGGGATTTGAACTCTGGGATTTTAGCTTGGAAGACTACGGACCTAACCACTATGCTATAGATCCACCCTATAGTCAAACAGCACTTTTGGAATATAAATAGATATAATGAAATTCTTCCTATACTCTCAGTAAGATTTTAAATTTGATATACTGTGAATTGGGAATCCTCTAAATGACAAATATGTATTAATCTATATGAATATATGTGTATGTATAATATCTCTAGGTTTTTTATCCTAATAAGGAGAATGAAGTTAGTAGTATTTGGGAACATAATAATGAGTGTTATTAATTTATTACTCTGATTATGATAAAAACGGATTGATATCAAGTTCAGAGTTTAAACCGTTCGGGTATAGGGTGTTGAAATTGTAAATCATTTCCGCCTCCTTTTTCAGGAGTGCAGTATCCAAATATCTATTTATATTCCAAAAGTGCTGTTTGACTATAGGGTGGATCTATAGCATAGTGGTTAGGTCCGTAGTCTTCCAAGCTAAAATCCCAGAGTTCAAATCCCCCAAGTGCAAGGAAAGAAGTCGACCTAATTTTTATTTTTATTAGTAAGATTAACTCGAGTTAAACTAGAGTCCAGAGTATAACTAGAACCTTTTGATATAAGTGCACTTTTTGAGGACAGCTAGATTCATATTGCTAATTAGGCTCATATTGCTAATTAGGCTCAAAATTTATAGGTCCAAAAAAGATAAATATATAAACTTGATGTTTTGATATAGTTGCGTCAATAGCTTAGAGGTAACATTCTAGCCCTAAGACCTAGGGATCCCAGGTTCGATCCCCCAAGGGAAATATGTATAATTTTCATAATTTCCATTATTTATCCTAAATTTTGTCTGGCGTTTTAAGCATATATTTTATTTTAAATGATGAGATTAAAAGGTTTTCTCTTTAAGAATATGTAAGGTGTTTGAAGAGGTCTATAGAGAATAAGGTGTATGACTTTTCTGAGCAAAATGGGGTGACGAGTAAGAAAACGATAAAAGAACGACTTACCTGTGCAGACATGAGGATCCCACCTTTTGAGGAGAATTTTACTTCCAGAATGACCAGAGGAAGTGAAAAGTTAACAGCGAATCAAAGACAACTAGGGGAGATAAAAGGCATACTTTACTCTCACACTGTATCTTGAAAAAGCCCCACACCTTAGGGGTGAAACGCGTAGAAAGGTGAAAGACAAACAAGGAGGATATACAGCAGTAACCCACTCTGCGTACGAAGTACTTAAAGAGTAGAGTGTAGCTGAGAGGCTGCGGTAAAAAGGTAACTTAGATAAGGCTTGCGCAAGTGAAGAAAGTTACCCACAGGGACAAGAAGGTCCGCAACTTAACCAAACTACTAATTCATACAGGAGCTGATATACCCAGACAAAGAAAAGCAGGTGAGAGTATCTATGTTGTCAATAACTCCCCGCTAAGGTGTTATTCATACCATTCAAACCGGACTAAGATTGTCTGTGGGATTCTTTCATTAATATAGACTCCGGTGTTTTTGTTTGAAATCTTCAAAAGACTGTTGTTTTGAGTGGGGATCTGCCCCTATTTGCATAAGACTGCAGATTTTACCTTGGGAACTCCCCCTTCTTACAGGATTGAAAGCAGGATTTCCCTCTAACAGGGCACAAAACAAGGACTATTTTAAACCACGGGTTGTTATAGCCCATTGGAGACAGGCAGTCAAACGCCTGATTGTCACGGCAATAGAAGAAAGTGCCTTATAAACAGAGGCTTGTAATGGGAAGTAGAACCCCAGCCAGATAGTCATACTATTAATATCATTTCATGTTTGCATATTGATCTTAGACGTGTGTCTCATCATTTTACCATTTACCTTGATGTTTTATTATCATTTTCATTTTAGCAATATATTGTTCTAGAATCGCCAACATCTTTTGCAGTAGCGATTTAAATTTTGGGAAGCGGTTGCGAGTGAAGAGTGTGGGCCAATCGTATGAGAGACTGTTTTGATTATTTATATTGCGTTTTTTTATATTGTGTTTTTACTATTTTTACATTATTTCACTTAAGAATAAAAATTGTACATATTTCCAATCCAGTAACTTGTTACCTCCAATTATTGAATCAGAAAGTTTATATGAAGATTTATATGAAACTGTCCTAAGATATATATTTTTGCTGATACATTGTATCGTTGGTTTATCAACCCACGGCTAGGTATATTTAGTGTATTTTTAGCGCCACCTACACTCCACACATTTAGACTCTTTTGATTTCAAACTACCTAGGAAGGAGGTAGTACCAGAGGTTGGCAAAGTGGGCTGAGTCTAGCGCTCCACTCAACTACTTTTTATATGCTCAGTCAGTGGAATGGGGATTACTCAGATTTGTTCCCTCTACTAAATCTGGATCAAGAGACCAGAGATTCTCTTCTATGGTGGCTTTCTCGGCCCCATCTGTTCAAGGGGATGACCTTTCGCAGGCCAGATTGGACGATTGTTACAACAGACGCCAGCCTTCTAGGTTGGGGCGCAGTCTGGAATTCCCTGAAGGCTCAGGGATCATGGACTCAGGAGGAGAAACTCCTCCCAATAAATATTCTGGAGTTAAGAGCAATATTCAATGCTCTTCTAGCTTGGCCTCAGTTCTCGTCCTGTTTCGGTCGAATGACTGGATATGACATGTGAGGGGAGGGGCTATATAGCAGCTCTGCTTGGGTGATCCTCTTGCAACTTCCTGTTGGGAAGGAGATATAATCCCATAAGTAATGGATGACCCATGGACTGACTACACTACAAGAGAAATAAATTTATCAGGTAAGCATAAATTATGTTTTTAGATTTCCGGTTAGATTCAGTGTCCATGACTCTGTCTCTGTTGGACAGGAGACGTCTGAAATTGGTTTCAGCTTATCGAAACCTTCAGTCTCAATCATTCCCTTCGGTAGCCTTATGCATGGAAATTCTAGGTTCTTATGACTGCTGCATTGGACGTGTTCCCCTTTGCTCATTTTCACATGCGACCTCTTCAGCTCTGTATGCTGAACCAGTGGTGCCGGGATTATACAAAGATATCTCATTTAATATCTTTAAAACTGATTGTTCGACACCCTATGACGTGGTACAGACCACCATCGTTTAGTTCAGGGGGCTTCTTTTTTTCTTCCAACCTGGACTGTGATCTCAACAGATGCAAGTCTGACAGGTTGGGGAGCTGTATGGGGGTTTCTGACAGCACAAGGGGTTTGAGAAATCTCAGGAGGTGAGATTACAATCAATATTTTGGAACTCCGTGCAATTTTTAGAAGCTCTTCAGTCATGGCCTCTTCTAAAGAGAGAATCGTTCATTTGTTTTCAGACAGACAATGTCACAACTGTGGCATATGTCAATCATCAAGGAGGGACTCACAGTCCTCTGGCTATGAAAGAAGTATCTCGAATACTGGTATGGGCGGAATCCAGCTCCTGTCTAATCTCTGCGGTTCATATCCCAGGTATTGACAATTGGGAAGCGGATTATCTCAGTTGCCAAACGTTACATCCGGGCGAGTGGTCTCTTCGCCCAGAGGTGTTTCTTCAGATTGTTTCAAATGTGGGGACTTCCAGAAATAGATCTGATGGCTTCTCATCTAAACAAGAAACTTCCCAGGTATCTGTCCAGATCCAGGGATCCTCAGGCGGAAGCAGTGGATGCATTGTCACTTCCTTGGAAGTATCATCCTGCCTATATCTTTCCGCCTCTAGTTCTTCTTCCAAGAGTAATCTCCAAGATTCTGAAGGAATGCTCGTTTTTTTCTGCTGGTGGCTCCAGCATGGTCTCACAGGTTTTGGTATACGGATCTTGTCCGCATGGCTTCTTGCCAACCGTGGACTCTTCCGTTAAGACCAGACCTTCTGTCACAAGGTCCTTTTTTACCATCAGGATCTCAAATCCTTAAATTTAAAGGTATGGAGATTGAACGCTTGATTCTTAGTCAAAGAGGTTTCTCTGACTCTGTGATTAATACTATGTTACAGGCTCGTAGATCTGTATCTAGGAAGATATATTATCGAGTCTGGAAGACTTACATTTCTTGGTGTCTTTCTCATAATTTTTCCTGGCATTCTTTTAGAATTCCGAGAATTTTTCAGTTTCTTCAGGATGGTTTGGATAAAGGTTTGTCTGCAAGTTCCTTGAAAGGACAAATCTCTGCTCTTTCTGTTCTTTTTCACAGAAGGATTGCTATTCTTCCTGATATTCATTGTTTTGTACAAGCTTTGGTTCGTATAAAACCTGTCATTAAGTCAATTTCTCCTCCTTGGAGTTTGAATTTGGTTCTGGGGGCTCTTCAAGCTCTTCCGTTTGAACCTATGCATTCACTGGACATTAAATTACTTTCTTGGAAAGTTTTGTTTTCTTTTGGCCATCTCTTCTGCTAGAAGAGTTTCTGAATTATCTGCTCTTTCTTGTGAATCTCCTTTTCTGATTTTCCATCAGGATAAGGCGGTGTTGCGAACTTCTTTTAAATTTTTACCTAAGGTTGTGAATTCTAACAACATTAGTAGAGAAATTGTGGTTCCTTCATTATGTCCTAATCCTAAGAATTCTAAGGAGAGATCATTGCATTCTTTGGATGTAGTTAGAGCTTTGAAATATTATGTTGACGCTACTAAGAATTTCCGAAAGACTTCTAGTCTATTTGTTATCTTTTCCGGTTCTAGGAAAGGTCAGAAGGCCTCTGCCATTTCTTTGGCATCTTGGTTAAAATCTTTAATTCATCATGCTTATGTCGAGTCGGGTAAATCTCCGCCTCAAAGGATTACAGCTCATTCTACTAGGTCAGTTTCTACTTCCTGGGCGTTTAGGAATGAAGCTTCGATTGATCAGATTTGCAAAGCAGCAACTTGGTCTTCTTTGCATACTTTTACTAAATTCTACCATTTTGATGTGTATTCTTCTTCTGAAGCAGTTTTTGGTAGAAAAATACTTCAGGCAGCTGTTTCAGTTTGATTCTTCTGCTTATAATTTCAGTTTTCTTCATTATAAGATTTAAACTTTATTTTGGGTGTGGATTATTTTTCAGCGGAATTGGCTGTCTTTATTTTATCCCTCCCTCTCTAGTGACTCTTGCGTGGAAGATCCACATCTTGGGTAGTCATTATCCCATACGTCACTAGCTCATGGACTCTTGCTAATTACATGAAAGAAAACATAATTTATGTAAGAACTTACCTGATAAATTCATTTCTTTCATATTAGCAAGGGTCCATGAGGCCCACCCTTTTTTGTGGTGGTTATGATTTTTTTGTATAAAGCACAATTATTCCAATTCCTTATTTCTCCAACATAGGTGTGTCCGGTCCACGGCGTCATCCTTACTTGTGGGATATTCTCTTCCCCAACAGGAAATGGCAAAGAGCCCAGCAAAGCTGGTCACATGATCCCTCCTAGGCTCCGCCTACCCCAGTCATTCTCTTTGCCGTTGTACAGGCAACATCTCCACGGAGATGGCTTAGAGTTTTTTAGTGTTTAACTGTAGTTTTTCATTATTCAATCAAGAGTTTGTTATTTTCAAATAGTGCTGGTACGTACTATTTACTCAGAAACAGAAAAGAGATGAAGAATTCTGTTTGTATGAGGAAAATGATTTTAGCAACCGTAACTAAAATCCATGGCTGTTCCACACAGGACTGTTGAGAGCAATTAACTTCAGTTGGGGGAACAGTTTGCAGTCTCTTGCTGCTTGAGGTATGACACATTCTAACAAGACGATGTAATGCTGGAAGCTGTCATTTTCCCTATGGGATCCGGTAAGCCATGTTTATTACGATTGTAAATAAGGGCTTCACAAGGGCTTATTTAAACTGTAGACTTTTTTTGGGCTAAATCGATTGATATTAACACTTATTTAGCCTTGAGGAATCATTTATTCTGGGTATTTTGATTTAATAATATCGGCAGGCACTGTTTTAGACACCTTATTCTTTAGGGGCTTTCCCAAAGCATAGGCAGAGTCTCATTTTCGCGCCGGTGTTGCGCACTTGTTTTTGAGAGGCATGGCATGCAGTCGCATGTGAGAGGAGCTCTGATACTCATAAAAGACTTCTGAAGGCGTCATTTGGTATCGTATTCCCCTTTGGGTTTGGTTGGGTCTCAGCAAAGCAGATACCAGGGACTGTAAAGGGGTTTAAAGCTTAAAACGGCTCCGGTTCCGTTATTTTAAGGGTTAAAGCTTCCAAAATTGGTGTGCAATATTTTCAAGGCTTTAAGACGCTGTGGTGAAAATTTGGTGAATTTTGAACAATTCCTTCATGTTTTTTCGCAATTGCAGTAATAAAGTGTGTTCAGTTTAAAATTTAAAGTGACAGTAACGGTTTTATTTTAAAACGTTTTTTGTACTTTCTGATCAAGTTTATGCCTGTTTAACATGTCTGAACTACCAGATAGACTGTGTTCTGAATGTGGGGAAGCCAGAATTCCTATTCATTTAAATAAATGTGATCTATGTGATAATGACAATGATGCCCAAGATGATTCCTCAAGTGAGGGGAGTAAGCATGGTACTGCATCATTCCCTCCTTCGTCTACACGAGTCTTGCCCACTCAGGAGGCCCCTAGTACATCTAGCGCGCCAATACTCCTTACTATGCAACAATTAACGGCTGTAATGGATAATTCTGTCAAAAACATTTTAGCCAAAATGAACCCTTGTCAGCGTAAGCGTGGATGCTCTGTTTTAGTTACTGAAGAGCATGACGACGCTGATATTAATATCTCTGAAGGGCCCCTAACCCAATTTGAGGGGGCCAGGGAGGTTTTGTCTGAGGGAGAAATTACTGATTTAGGGAACATTTCTCAGCAGGCTGAATCTGATGTGATTACATTTAAATTTAAATTGGAACATCTCCGCATTTTGCTTAAGGAGGTATTATCCACTCTGGATGATTGTGAAAATTTAGTCATCCCAGAGAAACTATGTAAAATGGACAAGTTCCTAGAGGTGCCGGGGCTCCCAGAAGCTTTTCCTATACCCAAGCGGGTGGCGGACATTGTTAATAAAGAATGGGAAAGGCCCGGTATTCCTTTCGTCCCTCCCCCCATATTTAAAAAATTGTTTCCTATGGTCGACCCCAGAAAGGACTTATGGCAGTCAGTCCCCAAGGTCGAGGGAGCGGTTTCTACTTTAAACAAACGCACCACTATTCCCATAGAGGATAGTTGTGCTTTCAAAGATCCTATGGATAAAAAATTAGAAGGTTTGCTTAAAAAGATGTTTGTTCAGCAGGGTTACCTTCTACAACCCATTTCATGCATTGTCCCTGTCACTACAGCCGCATATTTCTGGTTTGATGAACTGCTTAAGGTGCTCGATAGTGACTCTCCTCCTTATGAGGAGATTATGGACAGAATCAATGCTCTCAAATTGGCTAATTCTTTCACTCTAGACGCCTCTTTGCTAGCGGCTAAGAACTCTGGGTTTGCTATTGTGGCGCGCAGAGCGCTTTGGTTGAAATCTTGGTCGGCTGATGCGTCTTCCAAGAACAAGCTACTAAACATTCCTTTCAAGGGGAAAACGCTGTTTGGTCCTGACTTGAAAGAGATTATCTCTGATATCACTGGGGGTAAGGGCCACGCCCTTCCTCAGGATCGGCCCTTCAAGGCAAAAAATAGACCTAATTTTCGTCCCTTTCGTAAAAACGGACCAGCCCAAGGTGCTACGTCCTCTAAGCAAGAGGGTAATACTTCTCAGGCCAAGCCAGCTTGGAGACCAATGCAAGGCTGGAACAAGGGAAAGCAGGCCAAGAAACCTGCCACTGCTACCAAGACAGCATGAAATATTGGCCCCCGATCCGGGACCGGATCTGGTGGGGGGCAGACTCTCTCTCTTCGCTCAGGCTTGGGCAAGAGATGTTCTGGATCCTTGGGCGCTAGAAATAGTCTCCCAGGGTTATCTTCTGGAATTCAAGGGACTTCCCCCAAGGGGGAGGTTCCACAAGTCGCAGTTGTCTTCAGACCACATAAAAAGACAGGCGTTCTTACATTGTGTAGAAGACCTGTTAAAAATGGGAGTGATTCATCCTGTTCCATTAAGAGAACAAGGGATAGGGTTCTACTCCAATCTGTTCATAGTTCCCAAAAAAGAGGGGAACGTTCAGACCAATCCTAGATCTCAAGATCTTAAACAAATTTCTCAAGGTCCCATCGTTCAAGATGGAAACCATTCGAACTATCCTTCCTTCCATCCAGGAAGGTCAATTTATGACCACGGTGGATTTAAAGGATGCGTATCTACATATTCCTATCCACAAGGAACATCATCGGTTCCTAAGGTTTGCATTCCTGGACAAACATTACCAGTTCGTGGCGCTTCCTTTCGGATTAGCCACTGCTCCAAGGATTTTCACAAAGGTACTAGGGTCCCTTCTAGCGGTGCTAAGACCAAGGGGCATTGCAGTAGTACCTTACCTGGACGACATTCTGATTCAAGCGTCGTCCCTTCCTCAAGCAAAGGCTCACACGGACATTGTCCTGGCCTTTCTCAGATCTCACGGCTGGAAAGTGAACGTGGAAAAGAGTTCTCTATCCCCGTCAACAAGGGTTCCCTTCTTGGGAACAATTATAGACTCCTTAGAAATGAGGATCTTTCTAACAGAGGCCAGAAAAACAAAGCTTCTGGACTCTTGTCGGATACTTCATTCCGTTCCTCTTCCTTCCATAGCTCAGTGCATGGAAGTGATCGGGTTGATGGTGGCGGCGATGGACATAGTTCCTTTTGCGCGCATTCATCTAAGACCATTACAACTGTGCATGCTCAGTCAGTGGAATGGGGACTATACAGACTTGTCTCCGAAGATACAAGTAAATCAGAGGACCAGAGACTCACTCCGTTGGTGGCTGTCCCTGGACAATCTGTCTCAAGGGATGATGTTCCACAGACCAGAGTGGGTCATTGTCACGACCGACGCCAGTCTGATAGGCTGGGGCGCGGTCTGGGGATCCCTGAAAGCTCAGGGTCTTTGGTCTCGGGAAGAATCTCTTCTACCGATAAATATTCTGGAACTGAGAGCGATATTCAATGCGCTCCAGGCCTGGCCCCAGCTTGCGAGGACCAGGTTCATACGGTTTCAATCAGACAACATGACGACTGTTGCGTACATCAACCATCAGGGGGGAACAAGGAGTTCCCTAGCGATGGAAGAAGTAACCAAAATTATTCTTTGGGCGGAGTCTCACTCCTGCCACCTGTCTGCTATCCACATCCCAGGAGTGGAAAATTGGGAAGCGGATTTTCTGAGTCGTCAGACATTGCATCCGGGGGAGTGGGAACTCCATCCGGAAATCTTTGCCCGAGTCACTCACCTGTGGGGCATTCCAGACATGGATCTGATGGCCTCTCGTCAGAACTTCAAAGTTCCTTGCTACGGGGCCAGATCCAGGGATCCCAAGGCGGCTCTAGTGGATGCACTAGTAGCACCTTGGACCTTCAAACTAGCTTATGTGTTCCCGCCATTTCCTCTCATCCCCAGGCTGATAGCCAGGATCAAGCAGGAGAGGGCGTCGGTGATCTTGATAGCTCCTGCGTGGCCACGCAGGACTTGGTATGCAGATCTGGTGAATATGTCATCGGCTCCACCTTGGAAGCTACCTTTGAGACGAGACCTTCTTGTTCAGGGTCCGTTCGAACATCCGAATCTGGTTTCACTCCAGCTGACTGCTTGGAGATTGAACGCTTGATTTTATCGAAGCGAGGATTCTCAGATTCTGTGATCGATACTCTTGTTCAGGCCAGAAAGCCTGTGACTAGAAAGATTTACCACAAAATTTGGAAAAAATATATCTGTTGGTGTGAATCTAAAGGATTCCCTTGGGACAAGGTTAAGATTCCTAGGATTCTATCCTTCCTTCAAGAAGGATTGGAAAAAGGATTATCTGCAAGTTCCCTGAAGGGACAGATTTCTGCCTTGTCGGTATTACTTCACAAAAAGCTGGCAGCTGTGCCAGATGTTCAAGCCTTTGTTCAGGCTCTGGTTAGAATCAAGCCTGTTTACAAACCTTTGACTCCTCCTTGGAGTCTCAATTTAGTTCTTTCAGTTCTTCAGGGGGTTCCGTTTGAACCCTTACATTCCGTTGATATTAAGTTATTATCTTGGAAAGTTTTGTTTTTAGTTGCGATTTCTTCTGCTAGAAGAGTCTCAGAATTATCTGCTCTGCAGTGTTCTCCTCCTTATCTGGTGTTCCATGCAGATAAGGTGGTTTTACGTACTAAACCTGGTTTTCTTCCAAAAGTTGTTTCTAACAAAAACATTAACCAGGAGATTATCGTACCTTCTCTGTGTCCAAAACCAGTTTCAAAGAAGGAACGTTTGTTGCACAATTTGGATGTTGTTCGCGCTCTAAAATTCTATTTAGATGCTACAAAGGATTTTAGACAAACATCTTCCTTGTTTGTTGTTTATTCAGGTAAAAGGAGAGGTCAAAAAGCAACTTCTACCTCTCTCTCTTTTTGGATTAAAAGCATCATCAGATTGGCTTACGAGACTGCCGGACGGCAGCCTCCCGAAAGAATCACAGCTCATTCCACTAGGGCTGTGGCTTCCACATGGGCCTTCAAGAACGAGGCTTCTGTTGATCAGATATGTAGGGCAGCGACTTGGTCTTCACTGCACACTTTTACCAAATTTTACAAGTTTGATACTTTTGCTTCTTCTGAGGCTATTTTTGGGAGAAAGGTTTTGCAAGCCGTGGTGCCTTCCATTTAGGTGACCTGATTTGCTCCCTCCCTTCATCCGTGTCCTAAAGCTTTGGTATTGGTTCCCACAAGTAAGGATGACGCCGTGGACCGGACACACCTATGTTGGAGAAAACAGAATTTATGTTTACCTGATAAATTTCTTTCTCCAACGGTGTGTCCGGTCCACGGCCCGCCCTGGTTTTTTTAATCAGGTCTGATATTTTATTTTCTTTAACTACAGTCACCACGGTACCATATGGTTTCTCCTATGCAAATATTCCTCCTTAACGTCGGTCGAATGACTGGGGTAGGCGGAGCCTAGGAGGGATCATGTGACCAGCTTTGCTGGGCTCTTTGCCATTTCCTGTTGGGGAAGAGAATATCCCACAAGTAAGGATGACGCCGTGGACCGGACACACCGTTGGAGAAAGAAATTTATCAGGTAAACATAAATTCTGTTTTTTTATGCTTTCGCACTTTTTTCTTATCACCCCACTTCTTGGCTATTCGTTAAACTGATTTGTGGGTGTGGTGAGGGGTGTATTTATAGGCATTTTGAGGTTTGGGAAACTTTGCCCCTTCTGGTAGGAATGTATATCCCATACGTCACTAACTCATGGACTCTTGCTAATATGAAAGAAATGAATTTATCAGGTAAGTTCTTACATAAATTATGTTTTTTGAAAAAAAAACTGTACTACCACAACTGCCCAATAGTCAGGGCCTAGAGTGCTTCATGTGCATACTTTTCAGTAGATATTCGCAAATCTCTAGCGACGTTCTACTTTGTGTCCCATTCAAATTTTTTATGCATTAGCACCATTCCCTTTGGTTAATAGAAATGATGGGTAGATATACTACATAATATTTCATAGTAAAGCCCAAAAGGGAAAAGCCCGTGTAGTGCCATTGTTTTTGTGTTGTAACATAAGGTCTTCAATGGCATTGCATTGCTACTGTTTCAAGTGCGGCATCTTGTTGGTGTGACACCTTGTCTGTATCAATTTTGGTAGAGACTCCTTTGGTGGAGATCCTAGACAGAATTACGGCTCTCAAACTAGCCAATTCCTTTATTTCTGATGCTACCATGCTAGTTATTAGACTGGGAGCCAAGATATCTGGCTTCTCTGTCCTAGCCGCAGGACGTTGTTGCTAAAATCTAAGTCCAAACTTCTAGTGCTTCCTTTCAAGGGTAAGACTTGTTTGGACCTGGTGGCAGTAATAATTCCGGATTCTTCGGATGGATCTTTTCTTCCACAAGTCAAGAAGAATAGAGATAAAAGACGTCAGAGTAGTTTCCCTCCCTTTCAGTATCTCCAAAGGAAAGTCTTCCTCCTTAAAGCAGGAACAGTCCAAGTCTTCTTGGAATCTAGATCTGTCTTGAAACTAGGGGAAGTAGTCAAAGAAAACCGCAGGTTGGGTTTTTACCCGATCTGCGGTTGGGTATGGATGTGAGTTGTCCCAGATCCTTGGTCTGTGGATATAGTATCTTAAGGTTTCAAATAGAATGAAAAGAAGTGCGTGGGTCTAGCGCTAGTATAAGCACCTACGGCTCTCTCCAAAAGGATGCCTAGCCAACCTCAAATCAAGCAAATACAATTCGGATTATGGAGTGAGCGCCCAAAAAGGCAGAGGTGAATCAAAACAATTAACTAAAACATTGAACTATAAAATTTTGAACTATAAAATTTTGAACTATAAAATTTTGAACTATAAAATTTTGAACTATAAAATTTTGAACTATAAAATTTTGAACTATAAAATTTTGAACTATAAAATTTTGAACTATAAAATTTTAAAATTATTGAAAATTTTTAATACATAGTATGTAAGACACAATTAAAATTAAGTCATGGATCCATGCGTACATAAATAACAGACAATAAACACAATAAAATAAATGTAGGAATACTGCAGTCAGAACAGATTAAAGTGAATGTAAATTTTTTACATATTGACAATAAAAATCGATTCTTATTTACTATTTTATTAATACTGCATAGTTATTTGCTTCAAATATCTAAAATTTAACATTATATTCAAGTTTGTAACTTAGCTCCGTTTTGATTCCGAGCTCCTCCCATCCATAACTTCCCTTCTTTTCCTTGCATAACGTCTAGAGCGGTCCCACCCGCTCTGACGTATTAGCAATGCGCGCTCACGATTGCTCCTTTTTGTGCGCATGCGTTTCAAATTTGTTGCCGTCTATGCGCATGCGTTCAAGATATACTTCGGCAATTGCGCATGCGTTTATAAATAAGGGTGTACTCGCGATCGTGACAGCTAATTTTTGTGCGCATGCGTAGCGAGCGGGTATGTTCTCAAAGCAACATAGTAGTCTGGTTGTGGCTGCGGCTTTATATGCGCATGCCTCAAGCGTGAACGCGCAGCGCTTCGAAATCCAGCTGAAGTTGATTTACGCATGCGCATATAAAAGACGCATGCGCATAAATTCATGAGTGACGTTATTAAAAAGGGGCTGGACGCCACGGGGTACGGCAAATTATTAGTTTAGGGAAGTGTCAATCAAAGTTATAAACGCGGAACAAAATGGCGGGCGGAGGGAGAACGCAAGACGTTTGGAATTATCTAAGTATATAAATCAATATAATATTATGTATTTTAAAAAATCATGACTTAAACTTATGCTATTTTTGGATGATACAGCAGTTATGATTGTCGGCTATCAGTGACTTTACATCCACTTTAAGTACCAAGATGAGTAGATAAAGTGTTGTCTCTGATACAGCTGTATAATTGATGAAAAGTGGTGATAACAGTTAATCTCCAAAGGAATTGTTAAGTCCTAAAAAAAAGTTTCAATGTATGTCCAGAAGTGCAGAATCCAGTGGGTGTGTCCAAAATATGTGTTTAACAAAAAAGTGTCTGAACCAATAAAAAATTAGTTGTAAAAAATGTTGTGTCCAGAATTGTGAAAAAATCAAATGTGTGCTAGAATCCTTGTAATGTTGGCTCCAATAATGAAAAAAACAAATACGTTTCCCAAAAGAATTAAAAATGTTAAAAAATATATGTGATTGTTGTCAAAAAAGTGAAGAAAAATTGAATAAAAATATGAAAAAAATGAATAAAAAATCAAAGATAAAAAATAGCACAACACAAAGTCAAATTGTGAGTTAGTGATAAAAAGCAAAACACAGTTATGATGGAAAGTGGTGACTGGTTTAAAATTCCATTATAATACAGTTAAAAAGAAACCTGTGAAAAGAAATAAAAAACAATGCTATAGACAATTTGAAAAATACTTGTTTAGAGTATCAGAAATATTCTCACCAATTATATGTCGACGCGTTTCGCCCTGATAACAGGCCTTTCTCAAGACTGTATAAACTGGTGAGAGATCTGGCTATTTATGGAGTTAGTAATCCAATCTGATAACTGTAATTGGGCGGCAAAATTTGGGACCGCCCCTTTTTTTATCTCTTTTTTTTTGCCATACAGAATATAATTCAGTTATAATTTCACTAGTAGTATAACATATATTCATATTACAACAAGTAATTCTTTAACAAATATTTGCGATTCCAAATGATACATACATTCGTTAACCAATCAGAAAAAGAAATTTCAGGTGACACTTAGAATTCCTATATTACAATCATCATACAAATTATAGCAATTTTCATAAATAAACTAAAAACCTAAATAACAAGGAAAAATAATAATTAATTTTTCTCTCTCCCTGTTCTCCGCGGTCCTCGTCTCCCCTCCCCTTCTTCACCTGTCGCCTTGTACTGTTATAGAGGATATTGCTCATTTGTAATAGCCAGCTCAATATAATCCGTGCCCATAAACGGGGCAATTAATTGTCTTTCAATTTCTATTGGGAAGCTCTTAATTTATTTTTCCCCATTTATAAAAGAAACTTCTAACTTGAGATTCTGAATTCACAGATATATCGAATTGTTCCATAATTAATTGGTTTTTAAGTTTTTGGATAAATTCCTTAATACTGGGGGCTTTTTTAGATTTCCAGTGTTTTAATATCAGTAGTCTAACAGTTATAATTATAATATTTAATTGGGGAATATTTTTGAATAATATTTCATCCTGTGTTGCAAAAAAGAACACCTGTTTATCAGATAATTGAATATTAGTCATATTAATTTTGTTAATCCAAGTATTTATTTTATGCCAGAATAATTTCCCCTTAGGACATCCCCAAAAACAGTGATATAGATCTGCATTTATGGCCTTACATCTCAGACAGCGTCCCTCTGTTTTATCCCATTTAGCTTTAACCTGTGGGGTAACATATGCATTATTTATAAATTTGGTATGTGTTTCTCTCCATGATGAAGAAATTGTCGCCCTATCTACTAGATTGAAGCTTTGTTGTAGTATTTTTGAGGAAATCTGCCATACACCTGCTAGCTTTTGAAGATTCTCGTAGCCAAATGAGGAGATAATTATTTTGTATATTATTGAGATACTGTATTTACCAGCATTAAATAAAGTAAAAGCAGGTTCCAATATATCCCAAGTCTCAAATGTTATATTATTCTGTATGATTTCCTGAATATAATGTCGTATCTGCAAAAAAGCAAAGAAATCTCTGTTTTCAATATCAAAATCTTGTTTAAATCCGGAAAACTGTTTACATACCTTTTGCTTCTTGGTCAATACATTGGTGTACCATTTTAATCCTTTCAATGCCCAATTTCTAAAGATTTTTGAGTCTAGTGCTGAAGTGAAGTTAGGATTGCCGGTGATAGGTAAGTATTTAGAGAAAGTTGGATTGATACCTAGTATTCTGAACATTTTCTGCCATGCCATTATTACACACTGAATCACAGGAAACTGGCTAGTTTTAATAGGCCATTTATTAGGTAACGTATGGAGAAGTGATGTAAGAGAATATGGAAATACTAACATATCTTCCAATGGGAGAACAGCATAATAATCAGCACTAACCAACCAATCTATTGCAATTTTACATATACACGATAAATTATACATTTCTATATCAGGTAAGGCGAATCCCCCATCAGTTCTAAAGAGGGACATTTTTTTAAACGCTATTGATCTTCTTTTCCCTTCCCATATAAATTGTAGACATGCTCTTCTATAAGCAATTAAATCTTTTTTTTTATCAGAATTGGAAGGTTCTGCATTATATAAAGCAGCTTAGGAAAAAGAAGCATTTTAATTAAATTAATCTTACCAGATATAGTGAGTTTAAATTTTGCCCATTTTTCCATATCCCGCTTTATTTTAAGAAAGATCGGGGGGGTAATTGAAGTCATACCATTCTTTGTAATTTTTCGATAATTTATTCCCTAGATATGTAAAGGAATCTTTTGCCTCTTTGAATGGAAATGAATGGTATGAATCCTTATTTTTATTTAGCCAAAATATTTCTGTTTTTAGTGTGTTAATCTTATAGCCTGAAAAATTCCCGAATTCTTGTAGTATCTGTATAAGTAAGGGTATATATTTTTTGTGTTTGTTAATAATACTAGCAGGTTATCAGCATATAAGAGTGTTGTTATTCTTCTGGTACCTAGTTTAATCCCGTCTAATTCTTTCTTCAACTGAATCGCAAGGGGCTCTAGAGCCAAATTAAAAAGATATGGAGACAATGGGCACCCCTGTCTTGCGCCCTTAAGAAGGGGAAATTGTTCTGAAGATGTTCCATTAATAATGACCGATGCCCCGGCTGAGTTGTAAATTGACCGTATAAGATGAAGGAAAGGGCCCCCCGACTCCATATTCCCTTAAGGCCAAAAATAAATGGTCCCAAGTAATGGAGTCGAAGGCCCTCTCTGCATCGATTTGAAACTGTGGCTGCATCCTTTCCTCTGGAATGCTCCCTTTCCTTATCTTGTGAATAGTATGAATTTAGTAATAATTGCAGTTTATGTAAATTACGAGTAGAATTCCTCCCTGGCATAAAACCTACTTGATCTTTATGAATCAAAGATCCAACAACAGGTTTAAGCCTTGATGCTAAAATAGACATGAATATTTTATAATCACAATTTAGGAGTGATATTGGTCTATATGAGCTAATCTCTTCTGTATTTTTCTTTTTTTTTAAAGACCAATGTGATAAGTGAAGAAGCAAAGAATCTTGAACATGGGATATTAATAAAATATTGGTTAAACAAGATAACTAATAATGGGGCAATTTCTTCCGAAAGGATTTTATGCAACTCAGCCGGGATCTGATCTGGTCCCGTAGCCTAATTAGCTGCTGATGCTTTAATAGCATTGGTCACCTCTAATAATGTTATAGGTGTATTCAGTTTATCTAGGCTAATCCTATCTAATGTTGGAACCTGTATTTTCCCCTAAAATTCCTCCTGAATTTGAGGGTTTGTTGGTGATGCTGAATACAGATCTCGAAAATAACAAAATGCATAATCTTGGATTTCTTTAACATGTGTAATTCTGCCTGTTTCAGTTTTAATTGCTTCAATCATTTCTCTCCTTTTTTTTGATTTGGTTAAGTTAGCTGTTTAGGTGTTTCCCTGCTTTCCCGCTGTGTCTAAAGAAAAAGAACCGTCTTCTAAGGTCTTCCTGGGCTACTTTTTGTTCTAGAAAAAGTTCTTTCCTTTTTAATTTTACGATATAGTTCCCAGGGACCGCCCCTTTTTTGAAGGCATTATGGGTATGGGCAACCTCTATTCTCACAAACCTTTTGATAGTTTAATAGTTTATATAATTTATATAGAGCCCACCTATCTTCTATTCTTAAGTATTTTTGGACAATATTGGGGCATGCTTAATACTATTTAATGAGACATCTATACAATCGTTTCAGAGTTATGTTCTGTTTACTGCCGTGAATCCCAAAAAAACGTCACATCCGGTTTCGGCTAAGTGATGTCATATCCGGCTTCCGGTTTCGGTTTTGCCGGATATTTACAACTATCATATGGTGATCAAAGGGACATAGCCGGTATATTGTATATTGATGCGAGTGTGGGCATTAGTTGTGTATACCATCGTGGAGCCGGCAATTTTAATATAAATAACAATGAAAGTCAGAATAAAAACGGCCAATAATATTATAGATAAAAACGGCAAAACAAATTAGTATTGTTGATAAAAACGACAGAAAGCATTATGAAAGATGGCAAGGTTCATTATAAAAAAGGAGGAAATTTATACAGTGTGAGGGGGTTCACATCCTATTCTGCATCATAATAGAGAGTGTTGATATGGTCTCAGAACCCTGGATCTGGAACTTGTCAGTGGAATAGTAACAACAAAAAAGGACTTAATAATAACAGGAAAGGACTTAATAATAACAGGAATATAGTGTGATCTTTAAATGCAGATGTTGTTGCTATATATACTCTGTTAGTATGTATTTTTAAATTCATGCTCATAGAAAGGGTGTAATATACCAAGTGCCTTTGTTTATCTCTAGGAACCTAGATAAAATCCAGAATAAGAATGAGTTATGTTAGAGCTCATACATTTGATAATGGGAGCATATGTAGTAAAAGACAAAATATAAAAAATGTTAAAAATATAAAAGTATAAAAAAATATATAAATATAGAGGCGATGACAATAAATAAGATAATAAAACCCTACAGAAAGTGCCTGAAAACACAGCTTGATGGCATATCACTTAATATAAGAATAATAGTAGAACGGGTAATGCTAAAATGAGTATATTCGACATATATAGGTTGGCATTGGCTGGATAGTAAAGCCTATAATATGGTGGATCCTAAAAATGTCAAAGTGGCATAGGGTACAGATACAAATTTAGACTCAACTGAACCCCCCCCCCCACAATTTTTTAATGATGTAACTTTTCTAATTATGTCGCCACACTCGTATGTCACAACAGAACTCTCAGTCACAAAATCTCTCATTTTATCGCACTTCACTGAGCAATTCCTGTCCTACACTACCTTTTTAGTTTTATCCAATACACATTATTCATGTTGTCTATATTCCTATGTAATTTTACAGCCAATTATACCTTTTAGACGGGTATGTTTGTTAACCAATAGTTTTAGACAGGCAAGTTTGATATATGTGTTTATGTATCTTTGTATCTACCCGTCTATCTCTCTACCTCCCAGTCTTTTATATACCATATGGGAAGATCATCAGTATCTGATATGTTAATATCCCCGTTAGACTATCCTTCAGTTAAGTCTAAATTTGTATCTGTACCCTATGCCACTTTGACATTTTTAGGATCCACCATATTATAGGCTTTACTATCCAGCCAATGCCAACCTATATATGTCGAATATACTCATTTTAGCATTACCCGTTCTACTATTATTCTTATATTAAGTGATATGCCATCAAGCTGTGTTTTCAGGCACTTTCTGTAGGGTTTTATTATCTTATTTATTGTCATCGCCTCTATATTTATATATTTTTTATACTTTTATATTTTTAACATTTTTTATATTTTGTCTTTTACTACATATGCTCCCATTATCAAATGTATGCACTCTAACATAACCCATTCTTATTCTGGATTTTATCTAGGTTCCTAGAGATAAACAAAGGCACTCGGTATATTACACCCTTTCTATGAGTATGAATTTAAATACATACTAACAGAGTATATATAGCAACAACATCTGCATTTAAAGATCACACTATATTCCTGTTATTATTAAGTCCTTTCCTGTTATTATTAAGTCCTTTTTTGTTGTTACCATTCCACTGACAAGTTCTAGATCCAGGGTTCTGAGACCATATCAACACTCTCTATTATGATGCAGAATAGGATGTGAACCCCATCACACTGTATAAATTTCCTCCTTTTTTATAATGAACCTTGCCATCTTTCATAATGCTTTCTGTCGTTTTTATCAACAATACTAATTTGTTTTGCCGTTTTTATCTATAATATTATTGGCCATTTTTTATTCTGACTTTCATTGTTATTTATATTAAAATTGTCGGCACCACAATGGTATACACAACTAATGCCCACACTCGCATCAATATACAATATACCGGCTATGTTCCTTTGATCACCATATGATAGTTGTAAATATCCGGCGAAGCCGGATATGACGTCACTTAGCCGAAACCGGAAGTGACTTTTTTTGGGATTGACGGCAGTAAACAGAACATAACTCTGAAAGGATCGTATAGATGTCTCATTAAATAAGTATTTTTGGACAATATTGGGGCATGCTAAATACTAAGAATAGAAGATAGGTGGGCTCTATATAAATTATATAAACTATTAAACTATCAAAAGGTTTGTGAGAATAGAGGTTGCCCATACCCATAATGCCTTCAAAAAAGGGGCAGTCCCAAATTTTGGTGCCCAAACACAGTTATCAGATTGGATTACTAACCCCATAAATAGCCAGATCTCTCACCAGTTTATACAGTCTTGAGAAAGGCCTGTTAGGCCGAAACGCGTCGACGTATAATTGGTGAGAATATTTCTGATACTCTAAACAAGTATTTTTCAAATTGTCTATAGCATTGTTTTTTATTTCTTTTCACAGGTTTCTTTTTAACTGTATTATAATGGAATTTTAAACCAGCCACCACTTAGGAATCACCTTCAGTCTTAAGATATTTCCATCATAACTGTGTTTTGCTTTTTATCACTAACTCACAATTTGACTTTGTGTTGTGCTATTTTTTTATCTTTGATTTTTTTTCATATTTTTATTCAATTTTTCTTCACTTTTTTGACAACAATCACATATATATATTTTAATCATTTTTAATTCTTTTGGGAAACTTATTTGTTTTTTTCATTATTGGAGCCAACATTACAAGGATTCTAGCACACATTTGATTTTTTTCACAATTCTGGACACAACATTTTTTACAACTAATTTTTTATTGGATCAGCCACTTTTTTGTTAAACACATATTTTGGACACACCCACTGGATTCTGGACATACATTGACACTTTTTTGGGGGACTTAACAATTCCTTTGGACATTAACTGTTATCACCACTTTTCATCAATTATACAGCTGTATCAGAGACAACACTTTATCTACTCATCTTGGTACTTTATCTGTTCTGACTGCAGTATTCCTACATTTATTTTGTTGTGTTTATTGTCTAATGTTATTTATGTACGCATGGATCCATCACTTTTAATTTTAATTGTGTCTTACATACTATGTATTAAAAAATTTCAATAATTTAAAAATTTTATAGTTCAAAATTTTATAGTTCAATGTTTTAGTTCATTGTTTTGATTCACCTCTGCCTTTTTGGGCGCTCACTCCATAATCCGAATTGTATTTTGTTTCAAATAGAATTCTATCTTTCCCTCCCAGGGACAGTTTCCTTCTCTCAGGATTATCTGCTGTCTAGATAAATAGAGAGGCATTCTTGACCGGTGTTCAGGACTGTCCTCTTGGGAACGAGAGTATCTAGATGAAAAATATTTGTTCATTTTTTTTTTTGGTTCAAGAGGGTCAGTTAGTGATTAACCTAGACCTGAAGGTTGCGTACCTTCATTTTCCCATCCTAAGGGATTGTCTCAAGTTCCTGAGATTTGCCTTTCTTGAAGACCCCTTTGGGTCTTTGGGAATTACAGTGGAACCCTCCCTGAATGACATTTTGGTTCAGGCGCCATCCTTTTTTTCAAGCAATCTCTTATTCAGAGACTTTGTTGTTTCTCTTGTTAAGTGTGTTCAGTCCACGGGTCATCCATTACTTATGGGATATATTCTCCTTCCCAACAGGAAGTTGCAAGAGGATCACCCAAGCAGAGCTGCTATATAGCTCCTCCCCTCACATGTCATATCCAGTCATTCTCTTGCAACCCTCAACAAAGAAGGAGGTCGCGAGAGGAGCTGGAGTTTTTACTTAATTATTCTTCAATCAAAAGTTTGTTATTTTAAATGGCACCGGAGTGTGCTGTTTTTCTATCTCAGGCAGTATTTGGAAGAAGAAACTGCCAGCGTTTTCTATGATCTTAGCAGGCGTAACTATGATCGACTGGCTGTTCTCGACATTCTGAGGAGTGGGGTAACTTCAGAAAATGGAATAGCATGCGGGGTCTCCCGCAAATGAGGTATGTGCAGTACAATATTTTCTGGGAATGGAATTGACTAAGAAAACACTGCTGTTACCCGTATGATGTAAGTACAGCCTTAAATGCAGTAGTAGTGACTGGTATCAGGCTGATAAATGTATGCACAGTAGAGTTATTTTCTAGGGACTAGAATTTGACTGAAAAAATACTGTTAATACTGATATAATGTGTGAGCCTTAACTGCAGTAGAAGCGACTGGTAGCAGGCTTAGTAATAACTTTACACACTATCTGAAATGTTGTTTTTTAAAACGTTTACTGGCATGTTAATCGTTTTGTGAGGTACTTTGGTGATAAATCCTTTTTGGCCATGATTTTTTTCCACACGGCTAACGTATATTTCTGCATAGAAACCGTTATATCAGGTCTCCCACTGTTGTAATAGGAGTGGGAGGGACCTTTTTTAGCGCCTTGTTGCGCAGTTAAAATTCTAGCACAGTCTTCCTGCTTCTTCCTCTTTGATCCAGGACGTCTCCAGAGAGCTCAGGGATCTTCAAAATTCGTTTTTGAGGGAGGTAATCAGTCACAGCAGACCTGTGACAGTGTGTTTGACTGTGATAAAAGCGTTAAATCTTAATTTGATATCCATTTTTTGGGTACTGAGGGGTTAATCATCCTTTTGCTAATGGGTGCAATCCTCTGCTAATTAATACATTTAAAGAATTGTTGACTATAACTGAACTAGTTCTTTGTTATTCAATTGTGTTTTTTAAAATAAGCGCTGCAGCATTTTTTATATTGCTTGTAAACTTATTGAAGTAATTTCCAAGCTTGCTAGCTTCATTGCTAGTCTGTTTAAACATGTCTGATACAGAGGAATCTGCTTGTTCATTATGTTTAAAAGCCGATGTGGAGCCCAATAGAAATATGTGTACCAATTGTATTGATATTACTTTGAATAAAAGTCAATCTGTACCGATAAAGAAATTATCACCAGACAACGAGGGGGAAGTTATGCCGTCTAACTCTCCTCACGTGTCAGTACCTTCGTCTCCCGCTCGGGAGGTGCGTACGATTGAGGCGCCAAGTACATCAAGGCCCTTACAAATCACTTTACATGATATGGCTAATGTTATGAAAGAAGTATTATACAATATGCCCGAGTTAAGAGGCAAGCGCGACAGCTCTGGGTTAAGGACAGAGCGCGCCGATGACACAAGAGCCATGTCTGATACTGCGTCACAATTTGCAGAACATGAGGACGGAGAGCTTCATTCTGTGGGTGACGGTTCTGATTCGGGGAGACCGGATTCAGAAATTTCAAATTTTAAATTTAAGCTTGAGAACCTCCGCGTGTTGCTAGGGGAGGTGTTAGCGGCTCTGAATGATTGTGACACGGTGGCAATCCCAGAGAAATTATGTAGGCTGGATAAATACTATGCAGTACCGGTGTGTACTGACGTTTTTCCTATACCAAAGAGGCTTACAGAGATTATTAGCAAGGAGTGGGATAGACCCGGTGTGCCCTTTTCCCCTCCTCCGATATTTTAGAAAAATGTTCCCTATAGACGCCACCACACGAGACTTATGGCAGACGGTCCCTAAGGTGGAGGGAGCAGTTTCTACTTTAGCCAAGCGTACCACTATCCCGGTGGAGGATAGCTGTGCTTTCTCCAATCCAATGGATAAAAAATTAGAGGGTTACCTTAAGAAAATGTTTGTTCAACAAGGTTTTATATTGCAGCCTCTTGCATGCATTGCGCCTGTCACTGCTGCAGCGGCATTCTGGTTTGAGTCTCTGGAAGAGGCGATTCGCACAGCACCATTGGATGAATCTTTGAGCAAGATTAGAACCCTTAAGCTGGCTAATGCGTTTGTTTCGGATGCCGTAGTGCATTTAACCAAACTTACGGCTAAGAATTCCGGATTCACCATACAGGCGCGCAGAGCGCTATGGCTTAAATCCTGGTCAGCAGATGTAACTTCTAAATCTAAACTACTAAACATTCCTTTCAAAGGGCAGACCTTATTCGGGCCCGGCTTGAAGAAAATTATTGCTGACATTACTGGAGGTAAGGGCCACACCCTTCCTCAGGACAGGGCCAAATCAAAGGCCAAACAGTCTAATTTTCGTGCCTTTCGTAATTTCAAGGCAGGAGCAGCATCAACTTCCTCTACTACTGCTCGTTACAGACAGGGTTGGAAAGGCAACCAGTCATGGAACAAGGGCAAGCAGGCCAGAAAGCCTACTTCCGCCCCTAAGACAGCATGAAGACAGGGCCCCCTTTCCGGAGACGGATCTAGTGGGGGGCAGACTTTCTCTCTTCGCCCAGGCTTGGGCAAGAGATGTACAGGATCCCTGGACGTTGGAGATTATATCTCAGGGATACCTTCTGGATTTCAAAACTTCTCCTCCACAAGGGAGGTTTCATCTGTCAAGGTTATCAACAAACCTAGTAAAGAAAGAGGCATTTCTACAATGTGTACAAGACCTCTTAGTGATGGGAGTGATCCACCCAGTTCCGCGGACGGAACAGGGGCAAGGGTTTTATTCAAATCTGTTTGTAGTTCCCAAGAAAGAGGGAACTTTCAGACCAATCTTAGACTTAAAAATCTTAAACAAATTCCTAAGGGTTCCGTCGTTCAAGATGGAAACCATTCGGACCATCCTACCCATGATCCAAGAGGGTCAATATATGACCACAGTGGACTTAAAGGATGCCTACCTTCACATACCGATTCACAAAGATCATTATCGGTACCTAAGGTTTGCCTTTCTAGACAGGCATTACCAGTTTGTAGCTCTTCCCTTCGGGTTAGCTACGGCCCGAGAATTTTTACAAAGGTTCTGGGCTCATTTCTGACGGTACTAAGACCACGAGGCATAGCGGTTGCTCCGTACCTAGACGACATTCTGATACAAGCGTCAAGTTTTCAAAATGCAAAGTCTCATACAGAGATAGTTCTAGCATTTCTGAGGTCGCATGGGTGGAAAGTGAACGTAGAGAAGAGTTCTCTGTTGCCACTCACAAGGGTCCCTTTTCTAGGGACTCTTATAGATTCTGTAGAGATGAAGATTTACCTGACGGAGTCCAGGTTATCAAAGATTCTCAATGCTTGCCGTGTCCTTCACTCCATTCCAAGCCCATCAGTAGCTCAGTGCATGGAAGTAATCGGCTTAATGGTCGCGGCAATGGACATAGTGCCATTTGCGCGCCTACATCTCAGACCGCTGCAACTATGCATGCTAAGTCAATGGAACGGGGATTACTCAGATCTGTCCCCTTTGCTAAATCTGGACCAGGAGACCAGAGATTCTCTTCTCTGGTGGTTGTCACGGGTTCATCTGTCCAAAGGAATGACTTTTCGCAGACCAGATTGGACGATTGTAACAACAGATGCCAGCCTACTAGGCTGGGGAGCAGTCTGGAACTCCCTGAAGGCTCAGGGATCGTGGACTCAGGAGGAGAGACTCCTCCCGATAAACATTCACAATTCACAATATTCAATGCTCTTCTAACTTGGCCTCAGTTAGCAACACTGAGGTTCATCAGATTTCAGTCGGACAACATCACGACTGTGGCTTACATCAATCATCAAGGGGGAACCAGGAGTTCCCTAGCGATGTTGGAAGTCTCGAAGATAATTCGCTGGGCAGAGTCTCACTCTTGCCACCTCTACATCCCAGGTGTGGAGAACTGGGAGGCGGATTTTCTAAGTCGACAGACCTTTCATCCGGGGGAGTGGAAACTTCACCCGGAGGTATTTGCTCAACTGATTCGTCGTTGGGGAAAACCGGATCTGGATCTCATGGCATCTCGCCAGAACGCCAAGCTTCCTTGTTACGGATCCAGGTCCAGGGACCCGGGTGCGGTGCTGGTAGATGCACTAGCAGCCCCTTGGGTTTTCAACATAGCTTATGTGTTTCCACCTTTTCCGTTGCTACCTCGACTGATTGCCAGGATCAAACAGGAGAGAGCATCGGTGATTCTGATAGCGCCTGCGTGGCCACGCAGGACCTGGTATGCAGACCTAGTGGACATGTCGTCCTGTCCACCATGGTCTCTACCCCTGAGGCAGGACCTTCTAATCCAGGGTCCTTTCAACCATCCAAACCTAATTTCTCTGAGGCTGACTGCTTGGAAATTGAACGCTTGATTCTATCAAAGCGTGGGTTTTCGGATTCGGTTATTGATACATTAATACAGGCTCGGAAACCTGTTACCAGAAAAATTTACCACAAGATATGGCGTAAATATTTATATTGGTGTGAATCCAATAGTTACTCATGGAGTAAGGTTAGGATTCCTAGGATATTGTCTTTTCTACAAGAGGGTTTAGAAAAGGGCTTATCCGCTAGTTCGCTAAAGGGACAGATTTCTGCTCTGTCTATTCTTTTACACAAGCGTCTGGTAGAGAATCCAGACGTCCAGGCTTTTTGTCAGGCTTTGGCTAGGATTAAGCCTGTGTTTAAAACTGTTGCTCCTCCGTGGAGCTTAAACTTGGTTCTTAAAGTTCTTCAGGGTGTTCCGTTTGAACCCCTTCATTCCATTGATATTAAGCTTTTATCTTGGAAAGTTTTGTTTTTGATGGCTATTTCCTCGGCTCGAAGAGTCTCTGAGTTATCTGCCTTACATTGTGATTCTCCCTATCTGATCTTTCATTCAGACAAGGTAGTCCTGCGTACTAAACCTGGGTTTTTACCTAAGGTTGTTTCTAACAGGAATATCAATCAAGAGATTGTTGTTCCATCGTTATGTCCTAATCCTTCTTCAAAGAAGGAACGTCTTTTGCATAATCTAGACGTGGTCCGTGCCCTGAAGTTCTACTTACAGGCAACTAAAGATTTTCGACAAACTTCTACTCTGTTTGTCGTTTACTCTGGACAGAGGAGAGGTCAAAAGGCTTCGGCTACCTCTCTCTCTTTTTGGCTTCGTAGCATAATACGCTTAGCCTATGAGACTGCTGGACAGCAGCCTCCTGAAAAAATTACAGCTCATTCCACTAGAGCTGTGACTTCCACCTGGGCCTTTAAGAATGAGGCCTCTGTTGAACAGATTTGCAAGGCTGCAACTTGGTCTTCACTTCATACTTTTTCCAAATTTTCCAAATTTGACACTTTTGCTTCTTCGGAGGCTGTTTTTGGGAGAAAGGTTCTACAGGCAGTGGTTCCTTCTGTTTAATGTTCCTGCCTTGTCCCTCCCATCATCCGTGTACTTTAGCTTTGGTATTGGTATCCCATAAGTAATGGATGACCCGTGGACTGAACACACTTAACAAGAGAAAACATAATTTATGCTTACCTGATAAATTTATTTCTCTTGTAGTGTGTTCAGTCCACGGCCCGCCCTGTCTTTTTGAGGCAGGTTCTAAATTTTAAATTATATCTCCAGTCACCACTGCACCCTATAGTTTCTCCTTTCTCGTCTTGTTTCGGTCGAATGACTGGATATGACATGTGAGGGGAGGAGCTATATAGCAGCTCTGCTTGGGTGATCCTCTTGCAACTTCCTGTTGGGAAGGAGAATATATCCCATAAGTAATGGATGACCCGTGGACTGAACACACTACAAGAGAAATAAATTTATCTGGTAAGCATAAATTATGTTTTTTTCTTTGTTTTCTCGGATGGAAGCGAATCTAGATCCCGGGGAGTAAAGGGTTCCTTTGTTCCATCTACAAGGGTAGTTTTCTTACGGACCATAATAGATTCTCTGTCTATGTATTTTTTTCTGACAAAGGTCAGGAAATCCTAAATTGTTTGTTCTTGCCTCTCTCTGCAGTCTGCTGTTCGGGCTCCTTGTATGGAGGTAATTGGTCTGATGGTTGTTTCTATGAAGATCTTTCCCTTTGCTCAATTCCATTTGGGAGCTCTGCAATTATGCATGCTCAGACAATGGAACGGGCACCATTTGGATCTGTTTCAGTAGATAGATCTAGACCAGTCATCAAGGAGTCTATTCTCTCCATGAACATCTTGGAGTTGAGAGCGATTTATAATGTTCTGAAGGCTTGGTCTCGGTTGTCCTTAGCCTGGTTTATTAGGGTCCCGTCGGACTACTTCATCTCAGTGGCTTACATTGTCCACCTTAGCCATGAAGGAGGTGGCTCAGATTATTTAGTGGGCGGAAGCTCACTATTGTCTGTCATCCACATTCCAGGAGTTGACACTAGGAAGCAGATTTCCTGAGCAGACCGGCATTTAATCCCGGGGAGTGATCTCTCCATCCGGAGGTGTTCTCCAGGTTACCCCTTGAATGGGGGTACTGGAGTTGAATCTGATGGCGTCTCGGCAGAATGCCAAGCTTCCAAGGTACGGGTCAGGGTTGAGACCTCAAGGCTGCCCTTATAGATGCTCTGGCGGTTCCTTGGAATTTCAGTCGAGCATATCTGTTTCCTCTGTTTGCTCTCCTTCCACGAGTCATTGCTCGTATCATACAGGAGAGAGCATTAGTAATTTCATAGCTCCTGCATGGTGTAGGATCTGGTATGCAGATCTAGTGCTGATGTAATCTCTTCCACCTTGGAGATTGCCTCTGAGGAAGGACCTTTTAACTCCGGTTCATTCCTCCCTCCAAATCTAGTTTCTCTGAAGCTGACTGCTTAGAGATTGAACGCTTAGTTCTGTCTAAGCGTGGTTTTTCTGAGTCGGTCATTGAGACCATGATTCAGGCTGGCAAGCCTGTTATTTGAAGGATTTACCATAAGGTATGGTGTAAATGCCTGTATTGGTGTAAATCCATGGGCTACTCTTGGAGTAGGGTCAGGATTCCTAGGTTTTTGTCTTTTCTCCAGGAAGGTCTGGAGAAGGGATTGTCAGTCAGTTCTTTGAAGGGTCAGATTTCTGCATTACCTATTTCCTTCTTAATACAAGGAGAGTTCACAGCATCATTCTTTACTGTTGGGAAATACTGAACCTGGCCTCCAGGAGGAGGCAAAGACACCCCAGCCAAAGGCTTAAATACCTCTCCCACTTCCCCTATCCCCCAGTTATTCTTTGCCTTTCATCACAGGAGGATCGCAGAGAAGATTTTGGAGTTTGTTCCTTAGGAGGGATATATGCTCGTTATGGACCTGGAGTAGTCTTTTCAGCCTCTGTGAGAGCATTGACGAAAGTTGGTCTTTCTGCGAACCCATCCAGACTGCCTGCTAACAGCTCCTTAAGCAACCAGTGTTCACAAGTTTCACTGTATGCTTTCTTCACTCAAGTCCATGTCAAGAGCGATGCTACAAGACTGTCACACTTGAGAGGCTGTGTTTCTGTTCCATAGCATGGATTCTGGTAAGATCGTTTCAATTTTACTTATGTTGATAACTCTGAAGACAGGATCACAGTGTGACTCCTTTTATCTTAATAGAATCATGGGTTAATATCCCCTGAGGGAGGTTATTGAACAGTGGGGATTAAACAAAGGTGTTCTTTGATTTATGCTGCTTTTATGTGAGATTTATTTTTCATAGACTGTTATGCAGTAACGGAACATACAGGTTTTTACTTTCTCTTTGAATGCTGCGCAGGTTGATAGCATTGGCACACTTTTTGCCATAGCGCAGGGGTTGTCCTGCATTGCGCACCACGTGACCGGGTGTGGTCAAACTTTTGTTTTCTCTTTCCTGACCGAGCTAGCTGTAGGAGACGTCGCTTCTTCTCTGGGTGCCTGGGTCTAGGAGGTGGTGAGTGTCTCAGTCATTGGGGCTATTTAGGTGCCATTTTTGGGAAAAATAAAAAGTTCATGTATTTGTATCCTACTGTTGCAAGCTATGGAGGATCCTGATATTCTTGAGGGTACTCCCTCTATTCTGTATTTCTCCCTAAATACGAATGGACCAGATTGTGACTTAGCTATAGAGGCACCACTACAGGCTAGAGATTAGCAAAAGAGACAGTAATGTACACACTGAGTAGAAACCGTTTGCGCTGTCTCCATTAGGTGATGCATATGAGTACAGAGTGCGTATTGGCACATTGGGTAAATTCAGTGCTAGCGGAGTGTTTGCGCTATTTGACAGGGGATCAGTATTGGCCTACTTTTAGAAACAATGTCCATATTAATAAGCGCAGTAGAGGCAGGGAGTTTCGCTACTGGCACTTTCTGATTGGCCCAGCAGCATGAGGGTGTATGTAACCCAGCGAATGGGAACAGCAGAAATGTCCAGTAATTCTATTGGCACAAATGTTTGGGGGTGTGCATCACATAGCCAATGGAAGTGTAGGGTAGGTATTTTAAGGTAATTGTATTGTAAAATGTTTTACATGTGGCTAAGATTACGGCGTGGGAGCCGAAACATGTTAGCCTGATTTTCATTCTGTTTTACCTACCTACACAGTTTTTACCCCGGGGGACACTGGAACCTGAACAAATGTTTTCACAATAAAGTATTTATCTTTTATTCCCCCTGCTAGACTCAGTGCTCCATTTTTTTCTTTTTCTTATACTCCCTCTATTCCTATTAGTAATACCTGTCTATATTGGGAGGAGGCCTTGGTGTGTCCACCCACTCAGCTATATTCCATATGCAAAAACAAGGTTATTTTGTCTAAAAAGGTTTACCCCATTACTACGACTGAGCCATCCACCTCTGAGGACTCGCCGTCCCGCAAGGTGCGTACCCATCAATCATCTCCATTGTTTCATGCAGCTTCCCGTAGCACGCCTGATCCTCCGTCTGGAGGGAGCCTTTTACCATCAGACTTTACCGTGCAGTTAAAGACGGCGGTGTCTGAGGCCTTTAGTGCTTTACATCGCCCCCTGCTAAGCGCAAGCAAAAGGTTAAACATAGCTCTCCGGTCAAGGGGACATCCCAGTGATTTGCTTGATTTGTCTGCTTTTCAGGTATCTCTGGATGGGTCACACCCTGAGAGGGTGAATTCTCTGAATTGGAGTCTGCTACCTCTAGGCCTCTGGCTGCAGAGGAACCAGCCTTTAGATTTAAAATTGAACACTTATATTTTCTTCTAAAGGAGGTTCTGTCTACTCTAGAGGTTTCAGAGGCCAAGTTGCCTGATGAACCTTTAATCCCTAAATTAGACAGAGTGTACAAGGATAGGGTAGCGGCACTTACTTTTCTCGTACCTGTAAAGATGGCGAATATTAAGAACGAATGGGGTAGAATTGGATGTTCCTTTTCTCCTTCGTCTGCCTTTAAAAAATGTTCCCGGACTCTCAGCTAGAGTTGTGGGGTTCTGTCCCTAAGGTGGATGGTGCTATCTTCACGTTAGCTAAGCGTACTACTATCCCTCTTGAGCATAGATCATCTTTCAGAGATCCGATGGATAAGAAAATGGAAACTTTTCTCAGGAAAACGGGAAGCGGGCTACTTGTGCGACTCCTTAGCGGAATTGATCGAGGTGGAGGGTCCCCTCAACGTTATCCAGGAAAGAATTAAGGCTTTGAGAATTGCTCATTCTTTTATATGTGATGCAAACATGGAGATTATTCACCTGAATGCCAAGATATATATCGTTTCTCAGTACAGATGTGTCGGGCGCACTGGCTGACGTCTTGGTCTGCGGACATGACTTCTAAGTCTAGATTACTTTCCCTCCCCTTTAAGGGAAACATTTTATTTGGTCCAGGCCTGGACTCTATTATCTCCATGGTTACTGGGGGCAAGGGTGCCTTCCTACCGCAGGATAAAAAGAACAAATCTAAGGGACAAGGATCTAATTTTTGTTCCTTTTGTTCTGTGAAGTCCCATAGTCAGCAGTCCCCCTCTAAACCTAAATCCAAGCAGAAAAAGAAGCCCACCGAGAACAAGTCGGCATGAAGGGGCGGCCCCCAATCCAAAGCTGGATCGTGTAGGGGGCAGACTGTCTCTGCTTTCCGACGCTTGGTCCAGGGATGTGCAGGATCCGTGGGTCCTGGAGGTCATAGCTCAGGGATACAATAGAGGTTTTAAAGCTCACCCTCCCAAGGGCAGATTTCTCCACTCAAGCCTGTCTTTAAAACTAGAAAAGAGGGAAGCCTTTCTGGGGTACGTGCGGGATCTGTCCTCCTTAGGGGTCATTGTCCCTGTTCCTAATGCAGAAAGAGGTTTGGGGTACTACTCAAACCTGTTTGTGGTCCCAAAGGAGGAGGGAACTTTCCGCCTAATTCTGGACCTAAAGTGCTTAAACAAGTTTCTAAATGTCCCCTCTTTCAAGATGGAGACAATAATGTCCATTATATTCCTCTACTTCAGGAAGGACAGTTCATGAACATTATATATCTGAAGGATGCCTACCTTCATGTTCCAATTCATAGGGACCACTTCCAGTTCCTAAGGTTTGTGTTCCTGGATCAGCACTTCCAGTACATTGCACTTCCGTTTGGTCTTGCTACAGCCCCAAGAATCTTCACAAAAGTTCTGGGAGCTCTCCTGGCCGTCCTATCATTTTGCAGAAGACCATTCGGTTTCTCTTCTCTCTCTTCTTCGATCACATGGATGGAAGATAAACTTAGAGAAGTTCTCTCATCACATGCACCAGGGAAGAATTCTGGGGTACTATAATCGATTCAGTATCCATGAGGATATTTATAACCGACCAGAGACGGTGAAAACTATTTTCGGCATGTCTTGCCCTCCGGACCTCCTTAAGGCCATCTGTGGCTAAGTGTATGGAGGTAATTGGTCTCATGGTGTCCAGCATGGACATTCTTTTGCAAGGTTCCGTCTCAGACTGTGCATGCTGAGGCAGTGGAATGGCGATCATTCAGATCTGTCTCAACAGATTTCCCTGTACAACCGGTCGAGAGAATCGATCTATTGGTGACTCTGCCCAGATCATCTGTCTCAAGGGACATCCTTTCTCAGACCATCCTGGGAGATTGTGACTACGGACGCAAGCCTCTCAGGATGGGGAGCTGTTTGGGGTGCCAAGAAGGCACAGGGCCTGTGGTTGCAGGAAGAAAGCTCCCTCCCGATCAACGTTTTGGAACTTCGAGCAATTTACAATGCTCTGAAGGCTTGGCCTCTTCTGGGTTCGGCCCAGTTTATATGATTCCAATCGGAAAATATAACCTCGGTGGCTTACATCAACCATCAAGGGGGGAGCAAGAAGCTCCCTAGCGATGAGGGAAGTATCTCAGATTCTGGAGTGGGTGGAGGGCCACAACTGTTCCCTGTCAGCGATCCACATTATGGGTGTGGACTACTGGGAAGAAGACAGACAATCCTTTCATCCGGGGGAATGGTCTCTCCATCCCGAGGCGTTTGCGGAGATATGCTTCAGGTGGGGGTACGCCACAGATAGATCTCATGGCGTCTCGTCTCAATGCCAAACTACCCAGATATGGGTCGAGGTCTAGGGATCCTCAGGCGGAGTTTATAGATGCGTTAGCGGTGCCTTGGAGGTTCAATCTAATCTACCTTTTTTCCGCCTTTATCACTCCTTCCTCGAGTAGTGGCCTTCATCAAGCAGGAGCAAGTGTTACTGTTGCTCCATCGTTACCAAGAACAACGTGGTTCGCGGATCTAGTGAGGAGGTTACCTTGTTGCAGGGATCTGCTGGAACAAGGTCCTTATGTTCACCAAAATCTAGATTATCTGAGGCTCACTGCGTGGCGATTGAACGCTTAGTCCTAGCCAAGAGAGGGTTTTCTGAGAGAGTTATCTATACTCTCATTCAAGCTCGTAAGCCAGTTACTTGTTGCATCTATCATAAGGTGGGGAGAACCTACAAATTCTGGTGTGAAGAGCGTGGATTTCCTTGGCATAAAGTTAAGGTTGCCAGGATTCTTATGTTTCTCCAGGATGGTCTGTAGAAGGGTCTTTCGGCCTGTTCCCTGAGGGGACAGATTTCGACTTTGTCTGTTTTACTGCACAAGAGGCTCTGTGAGCTTCCAGACGTGCAGTCCTTTGTTAAGGCTCTGATTAGGATCAGATCTGTGTTCAGATCTTTGGCTCCCCCTTGGAGTCTGAATCTGGTTCTTAAGGTTTTGCAACAGGCTCCGTTTGAGCCTATGCATGAAATATTAGGTTGCTGTCCTAGAAAGTTCTCTTTCTACTGGTTATTGCTTCTGCCCCCAGAGTATCTGAGATTGCACTGTGAGCCTCCTTATCTGGTGTTCCATTCGGATAAGGCTGTCCTGCGTACTAACACAGAAAATCAGAGAGATGCACTCAACTAGGCTTAGAACTGAAGCTGGAAATACTTCCTTGCTTAGTCCCACCTTACTCCCAGGGTACAAACTCTTTCTGCACACTGTGCCTTTCACAAAGGTAAAATCTTCTGTAGCATATCAGTCTGACCCTGCCACATGGCAGTCCTGTGCCGAAATACCAGGCAATTCTCTTTTAACCAAGGGAATACAACATACCCCAGACGTACGTTTCTGCCTCTGTGGGCCTCGTCAGTGAGGTGCAGTTGCATCCCTCTAAGGCATGTGTGCAAGGAGACCAAGTCTGGTTGCCCCTTTTACTCTTAGGGAGACCTGAGAGCATTAGCATGTCCTGCATACTAAGTTAGGGTTTCTCCCTAAAGTCGTGTCAGACCGCAACATCAATCAAGAGATTGTGGTCCCTTCATTATGTCCTAATCCTTCCTCTTCGAAGGAACGTTTTCTTCATAACTTGGACGTGGTTCGTGCATTGAAGTTTTATCTTCAAGCTACTAAGGATTTTAGACAAGCTTCTTCCTTATTTGTGGCATACTCTGGGAAGCGTAATGGCCAGAAGGTCTCTTCGACTTCCTTATCTTTTTGGTTGAGGAGTCTTATCCGCTTAGCGTATGAGACAGCGGGACTTAGACCTCCTCAGAGAATTACAGCTCATTCTACTAGAGCAGTGGCTTCCTCTTGTGCCTTTAAGAACAAGGCCTCTATGGAGCAGATTTGTAAGGTGCAAAATAGTGAGAGTGGAGCACCGAGTCTCTATAGTGGTTATAAAAACATTATCTTTATTGGAAAACACATTGGTTCAGGGACCCATGTCCCCTTGGTAAAACTGAATAATATAGGTAAAAAGATTAGAAGCTAACATGTTTCGGCACCCACGCCATAATCTTAGCCACATGATGTGGCTAAGATTATGGCGTGGGTGCCGAAAAATGTTAGCTTCTAATCTTTTTACCTATATTATTCAGTTTTACCCTGGGGACATGGGTCCCTGAACCAATGTGTTTTCCAATAAAGATAATGTTTTTATAACCACTATAGAGACTCGGTGCTCCACTCTTTCACTATTTTGCACACTATTTGGCCATAGTGTGAGCACGAGCTACAACAGTGGTTTCCAAGGGAGACTAAAGAATTTTGTGACCGGTTGCACAGCAGAGCACATTAACAGGAGATTGAGGAGGTCGCAAGGAGAGCAAGTCCGGTGTTACACTAAGAAGCTACAGGAGGCTACCAGTGAGCGGGACGGATTTGCAGCAAGAACAGCCATTGAAGGGACGTGAGTTCAGCTTTTAAGATGCTTTCTACTATATATATTTTCACAGTCGGCTGTTGGTGCTAGCGCTTCTGCGACTTCAAAAGAATATATATATTATTGTGCTGCATTGACCCTTCTGCCTGTTTAAATTCTTACATTCTTATTGTCAGCACTACTTGCGGATTTATTATAATAATGACAACACAATAATATATTTGAAGAGAGCAAGTGTGAATGAGCATTAAAGCTCGTGCGGCAAATAATGACTGTAAAAGGCCTAGCATAGAGCATATTTAAACACACAGTAACATAATATACCGGTCCCCTAGCTTCATTCCAGTTAGTTACACCACTACCTTTTTTGTTACAGATTTGTAAGGTAGCCACTCGGTCCTCCTTACACCCTTTTTCTAAATTTTAAAAGTTTGATGTTTGCCTTCGGGAGAGAGGTTTTGCAGGCTGTGGTGCCCTCAGATTAGGGTCCACCTCTCTTGTCCCTCCCGTTATCATTCAGTGTCCTCTAGAGCTTGGGATAAGTTTCCCAACAGTAAGGAATGATGCTGTGGATTCTCCTTGTATTAAGAAGGAAAACCTAAATTATGCATACCAGATAATTTAATTTCCTTCTGTACAAGGAGAGTCCACGGCCCTTTCCCGTATTTTCCGATGGAATTATCATTTTCTTCTGGCACCTTTTATACCATGATAATTCTCCTACTGTTCCTTGTTCCCTAGGCAGAATGACTGGGGGGTAGGGGAAGTGAGAGAGGTATATAAGCCTTTGGCTGGGGTGTCTTTGCCTCCTCCTGGTGGTTCAGTATTTCCCAACAGTAAGGAATGATGCCATGGACTCTCCTTGTACAGAAGGAAATGGAATTATCTGGTAAGCACTTTCTGTTTATGATAACTAGCAGTCGATCAATCTATAGAAGTCTAAAAGCAGAACCCATGCAGGAGATGTGAAGAGGAGGGATAACCACTTACTTATATTTCCCACTAGGGACGTCTGTAGTCTGAAACTAAGGGTATGTAATCATTATGGAACCTCCCACACAATCTCCTGCTCTCTGAGAAACGGCTCAAATACATAGCAGATGCAGTTAACCCTACGGCTGCCAAAAAGGCTATAACTGCAGTCCCCTCTGCTGGGTTAACTGCATCTACAATGTATTTGATATCAGCAAGGCACAGCATTTCTGAAAGGAGCAACCCCCCACCCCTACTGCTATAAGCCTGTATTGGATTCCTGCACAGGAGCAGGGCTCATTTTCAGTCAAGAAAAAATGTTTAAAAAAAAAGAAGAAAAAAAATTATATATATATATATATACACAGGGAGTGCAGAATTATTAGGCAAATGAGTATTTTGACCACATCATCCTCTTTATGCATGTTGTCTTACTCCAAGCTGTATAGGCTCGAAAGCCTACTACCAATTAAGCATATTAGGTGATGTGCATCTCTGTAATGAGAAGGGGTGTGGTCTAATGACATCAACACCCTATATCAGGTGTGCATAATTATTAGGCAACTTCCTTTCCTTTGGCAAAATGGGTCAAAAGAAGGACTTGACAGGCTCAGAAAAGTAAAAAATAGTGAGATATCTTGCAGAGGGATGCAGCACTCTTCAAATTGCAAAGCTTCTGAAGCGTGATCATCGAACAATCAAGCGTTTCATTCAAAATAGTCAACAGGGTCACAAGAAGCGTGTGGAAAAACCAAGGCGCAAAATAACTGCCCATGAACTGAGAAAAGTCAAGCGTACAGCTGCCAAGATGCCACTTGCCACCAGTTTCGCCATATTTCAGAGCTGCAACATCACTGGAGTGCCCAAAAGCACAAGGTGTGCAATACTCAGAGACATGGCCAAGGTAAGAAAGGCTGAAAGACGACCACCACTGAACAAGACACACAAGCTGAAACGTCAAGACTGGGCCAATAAATATCTCAAGACTGATTTTTCTAAGGTTTTATGGACTGATGAAATGAGAGTGAGTCTTGATGGGCCAGATGGATGGGCCCGTGGCTGGATTGGTAAAGGGCAGAGAGCTCCAGTCCGACTCAGACGCCAGCAAGGTGGAGGTGGAGTACTGGTTTTGGGCTGGTATCATCAAAGATGAGCTTGTGGGGCCTTTTCGGGTTGAGGATGGAGTCAAGCTCAACTCCCAGTCCTACTGCCAGTTTCTGGAAGACACCTTCTTCAAGCAGTGGTACAGGAAGAAGTCTGCATCCTTAAAGAAAAACATGATTTTCATGCAGGACAATGCTCCATCACACGCGTCCAAGTACTCCACAGTGTGGCTGGCAAGAAAGGGTATAAAAGAAGAAAATCTAATGACATGGCCTCCTTGTTCACCTGATCTGAACCCCATTGAGAACCTGTGGTCCATCATCAAATGTGAGATTTACAAGGAGGGAAAACAGTACACCTCTCTGAACAGTGTCTGGGAGGCTGTGGTTGCTGCTGCACGCAATGTTGATGGTGAACAGATCAAAACACTGACAGAATCCATGGATGGCAGGCTTTTGAGTGTCCTTGCAAAGAAAGGTGGCTATATTGGTCACTGATTTGTTTTTGTTTTGTTTTTGAATGTCAGAAATGTATATTTGTGAATGTTGAGATGTTATATTGGTTTCACTGGTAAAAATAAATAATTGAAATGGGTATATATTTGTTTTTTGTTAAGTTGCCTAATAATTATGCACAGTAATAGTCACCTGCACACACAGATATCCCCCTAAAATAGCTATAACTAAAAACAAACTAAAAACCACTTCCAAAACTATTCAGCTTTGATATTAATGAGTTTTTTGGGTTCATTGAGAACATGGTTGTTGTTCAATAATAAAATGAATCCTCAAAAATACAACTTGCCTAATAATTCTGCACTCCCTGTATATATTTATTTAAACCATCCCGACTTATATTAACAGCTCCATAGGCAAATAGTGTTGACGAGTTTCGATGCCTGCTTTCTTCACTCAAGTCCATTTCAGAAGTGCGGCTACTATCTGTCACACTTGAAGGGCCATGTTCCTGTTCCACTGTGTAGATTCTGGTAAGATCATTTCATATTTTATACATGTATGATAACGGAAGAAGACAGGGTCACAGTGTGACTCCTTTTATCTGTATAGAATCAAGGGTTAATATCTCCTTAGGGGGATTATTGAACAGGGGGGAATAATTTTATATGTTTATTTGATTTTATGTGTGAGATGTTATGGGCTCATAGACTGTTATGGAATATACAGGTTTCACTTTCACTGTGAGAGCCATGCAGCTTACAAGCATGGCACGCTTTCTCATAGCAGGGACGGTCCTGCATTGTGCACCATGTGATTCATTCCCTTTTTCCTGACCGAGTGTCTATCAGAGAGGAGTCATAAATCTCTGTACTGTCTGAGTCATAGGAGGTGGTGAGACCCCAGTCATTGGGGTATAAGGGTGCTGTTTTTTTTGAATAAAATAAAAAGTTTTATTTCTCTAGTTCTCCGGTTAGTGCACTAGCGATGGAGGATTCTGTTACTTTAGAGGGCACTCCCTCTATTCCTAATGAGTAATTCCTGTTTATATGGTGAGGAGGCCTTAGGTCCGCCCTCTCAATTATGTTCCATATGCCTTGATAATGTGATAATATAAAACATGCTTGATACCACAGAGTCGTTCACCTCTGAGGAATTGTCCAGTGAGGTGCATACAGTTTTCCCGTAGCATTGCTGATCCTCCATCTGGAGGGGGCTTTTTTGCAAGTCCCCTGAAAGGACAGTTTTCAGCCCTGTTTGTGTTACTGCACTAGAGGTTTGCAGAGTTTCCAGATGTGCAGCCATTTGTTAAGACTCTGCTGGGATCAGACCTGTGTTTAGATCTAAGGCTCCTCCTTGGTGTTTAAATCTTGTCCTTAAGGTTTTGCATCGGGCTCCATTGGAGCCTATGCATGAAGTAGACATTAAATTGTTGTCTTGGAAGGTTCCTTTCTACTGGCCATTGCTTCTGCGCGCAGAATATCTGTAATTGCTGCCTTACAATGTGTCCCTCCTTATCTGGCTTTTCATGCCAATAAGGCGGTTCTACGAACCAAGTTGGGTTTTCTTCCTAAGGTTGGGTCAATTCGCAACATCGCAACAACTTCGTTCTATCGTCGGGCCATGGTGGAATTTAGACAAATCTCTTTCTCGGGTTTGTTCGCTTTTCCGGGAAGTGTAGGGGTCAGAGGGCATCATAAGACTGTGTAAATATAATTTAAAACTGCCCCAAAATAAACTGTAAATTAACCTAGAAAAAATACATTAATAAAAACTGTAAGTTTCTTGCAATTTTACAACCAACTCCCACTCCAGCACATGCATATTGGTTTCAGGTTAACTATATATATATTACAGGTTTGACCCCCCTTTATCCAAACTGTTTGGGACCCTAAAAGGTTTGGATTTTTGGAGTAGTAGTTTGGATATCTGAATATTTCCATCAGTAAAATGGGACAGTTTAGAGATGGAAGTGTAATCAACAATATCTTATGCCATTTAGGCAATATTTACATGTCCTAATACTGCAAATATGTGCAACTTAAAGGTAGCTTATATCATTTTTAATACTTCGGTTATACTTGTACCCCTCAGAAAATAGAGGTACATACTGTAATCAGAACAATAATAGCTGTTTTAAATAATTCTAGACTAATATTTGCATTTTAAATCGCAAAAAAACAAACCAAAGACGCAGACAAGAGGGTTGAAAACCTAAAAACACAAGCGCATCCCAGACTCAACTTCAATTATATTTATTAATCTAAATGCACATTAAAAATGCACTTACAAGATTTTAAATCTTCTAAACGTGTCTTGTACCAGCCTCACTAATTTTTACCGTTTTTTGTAGTTGATTCCGAAGCTGCGACCTCCATTAATGAATAAAGTTTGAAACACTTGTACCCCAGTTGTGTTTTAGCTGTATTCCTTTTCAATTAAGGGGATACTCTCTTCCAGGTTAAAAAACAGATCGTCCCTTCGCATTTAGTCTATGCTGCTGTAGACTTTTTCAAGGGCTGCTTTAAATAAAGTCTACAACAGTGTAGACGAAACGCATAGGTACGATCTATCACAGACTCCTGTTTTACCCAGAAAAAGAGTCTCCCTTTCTATCGAAAAAGAATACAGGCAGAACCACATACTGGAGTACAAGAGATGTGACTTTAATGATCTGTGGTGAGTTGCAGCTTGGAACAACAAGAAGGCCTAGTAAAATACAGGGATAGGCACGGACCAAGGCTGTGGCGGACATTTTTCCAAATGTACAGATATCAGTAAAAGACATCAAGGTACATTTCAATTAAAAAAAATACTCTCTTTACTGAGAGGTAGAGGATGCATGTGGAATAGCATCTAGCAGAAGTGGCAGCGAATGGCAGTACATGAAAAGTGCAGCCCTGTACTATGCTTCATTACAGACACCAATTAAATACTCAGGGCAGCTTTTTATAATCCCTCCTCACTGGATATCCCCCTGCAGCATACAATGTTCCATACAGCATCGGCAGCACTTTTCAGTACTGCCCTTCAGCACCCAGAAAATAAAATATGTATCTGTGGTGAAGCAGGACTGAATTCCACTAAGTACAAGCAGGACAGAATTGTTACTAAACTCTCTAGATCTATTCCTGCAGAGAGATTGTTTTAACCCTTCACTCTCCCTGGGTAGTCTCAACATGCAGACCCCTGGCTGCTAAGACATTCACTGGGAGTCCAGTACAAACAGAACACCAGGCTTTTTAAATTGGCTGCTCTGACTCCCATCATTCTCAGACGGTATCATGAGTCCCAGCATCAGAGCAGCCAGTTTAAAGAGGCTGCTGGGGGGGCTCTGCAACTCCTGACCACGCACACCCCACCTTGATGTTACTCGCATGATCATCATGGTTGGTTGCTTACTTGGTTAGGTAAGGTTTGTCAGTGTAGGCATGTGCTCTGCTACTTCTACACACAGACATCAGCACTTGGCTGCCGCACAGATCAAGGAATTGGTTACCCGTCAAGACTCACGGTGTTGACACAGGCTGCACTGAAGACAGCTTGCTCTTCCCCTCTCTCTCATCACTTTTGCCGCTACTGAGCTGTGTCATGTGGGTGGCCCCAGCCCCGCAACACTTGGTGCTGCGTATGTTAAGGAGGAGTCAGGACCAGCATTCAATCTGTCCTACGCCTCCTTAACCGCCACAAAACAGGCAGCGGACACTGCAAGGGCCAGTCACGGACACCAGTGTCCATGTACGGACACCTTGCCTATCCTGGTAAAATAGCGGGAGGCTGTACAAGACACTTTTAGAAGATTTAAAATATTTAAAACTTAAAAGTGCATTTTTAATGCGTGTTTGAAATTAATAATTTAATCGTATTTGAGTCTGGGATGCATTTCGGTGTTTTATGTTTTCAATAGCGGAAGTGCTTAGAAGTCTGCTTTACCTGTCTTATAAAAAAACAGCTGCTCCCAAGTACTTTCAGTGAAACAGACTCCAGCCTTCAGCTGCACCTTAAGCAAAACCAATAATGTAAACAATTGAACCATGGTTAACAGAAATAAATAGGGAGGGCACTGAATAAATATGTCAAAGGATTGGACTTTTTTCTGTTTAAAATTCGTTTTTTTTTTTGGGGTTCTTTGTTTGAATGCATTAATGATTGTTATTCACAACCATTTAATTTCCTATAAGAAGACCCTATATAAGAGTGATTAACTGAAGTTGTACATTTGCGCTAAAGAATATTGTTTCTTTCTAGATGGCAAGAGTTCACAAAATCCTTACTCGTGGGAATTTACTCCTAGCCACCAGGAGGAGGCAGAGACCCTACAACAACGCTTTTAAATATCTCTCCCACTTCCCGTCTTTGCTTGTCAAGGAGTGGGCAAGGAGAGAAGAGGTGTTCTAAAAGAATTCTTCTCACCCTCAGTGGATAGTTCCCAGACGAGAGGGTTTTTATTCATTCATAAATTAAGTACAAAAAAGGAAAAAAAAGCATTTAAGACATTATAATTACTTAAATGAGGAAAAAAAAAAATTATTGTCTTGCTCAACCTCAATCTCTCTCTCTCTCTCTCTCTCCTCGTCCAGGATAAAATAATTGTTGTGATCACTTCACCTTAACATCCAGTGCTTTATTTTTGTTTTTGTTTAAAAAAAGAAAACACACAACCCCCCTCCACTCCATTCAACATTTACCTACATTTTACCAGAAACCTTAAAGTACTATATCACTGTTCCTGAGGGATATATTAATTTGTCTTGTTCCCTCTCTGTCTGGACTCTAATAAACAAGGCCCATTCCTGAAAAAAACTTCTGTATTTCTTTTCGTCATTCATGGGTGTATCAAATTGTTCTATAATAAGATTTTTAATAAAGTTTATCCATTCAGATAATTTTGTCTCGTTTCTTTCTTTCCATTTCCTCATGATCAAATTCCTAGTTGCTATATAGCTTCATTTACCACTTTTTAATTCTATTTCATGTCTGTTTATCTACAGAATTTTTTTTTTTCTTTTTTTTTTTTCAAGTTCTTTTTATTAAGAATCTAAATAATAACAATAGTTACAAAACGGACCGTCAGTTTACTCATTACATACATTTTCTGTTTACAATATGCTGAGAATAGCAGTAATATCTGTGAAAATTAGATTATACTTCATGGATTCTTGATTTTCCAATTTTGTGATAAAATAAACAATAACATTAACCTTAGTGTCTCAGTGTCTTCATTAATACATGTGTGTTAAACCAATAGTGTACCTGGTCATAAATATTTAAGTGTAGTAAGTATTTAGCATGCCCCTATATAAGTAAGCTTTTTATGTACTGTTCCCAATTGTTCTACAGTTCAATGAATGGATCACTGTTTCCAGTTTTATAGGAGCTGTATTCCTCTAGTTCTATCAAATTCATGACTTTATTTCACCACATCTCTATATTGGGGGCCTCCAATGATTTCCAGTTCTTGGCTATAAGAATTTTAACGCTGTTTATCATAATTTCTTTCATGTAATTGGCAAGAGTCCATGAGCTATTGACATATAGGATATACATTCCTACCAGGAGGGGCAAAGTTTCCCAAACCTCAAAATGCCTTTAAATACACCCCTCACCACACCCACAATTCAGTTTTACAAACTTTGCCTCCCATGGAGGTGGTGAAGTAAGTTTTTGTGCTAGATTTCTACGTTGATATGCACTTCGCAGCAGGCTGAAGCCTGGTTTTCCTCTCAGAGTGCAGTGAATGTCAGAGGGATGTGAAGAGAGTATTGCCTATTTGAATACCATGGTCTTCCTCTAGGGGATCTATTTCATAGGTTCTCTGTTATCGGTCGTAGAGATTTCTTCTCCTACCTCCCTTTTCAGATTGACTATATACCATTACCTCTACTGATTCTCGTTTCAGTACTGGTTTGGCTATCTACTATATGTAGATGAGTGTCTATAGGGTAAGTAAGTCATTATTTTATTCATGACACTCTAAGCTATGGTTGGGCACTTTATATGTAAAGTTCTAAATATATGTTTTAAACTTATATTTGCCATGATTCAGGATAATCGGTGTTCCTTCTTTCAGACTGTCAGTTTCATTTTTTGGGAAAATGCATATGGAATAAAATATTTTTCTTCCTTAAAATTTTCAATTGACTTTTCTCCAACATAGGTGTGTCCGGTCCACGGCGTCATCCTTACTTGTGGGATATTCTCTTCCCCAACAGGAAATGGCAAAGAGCCCAGCAAAGCTGGTCACATGATCCCTCCATGCTCCTACTTCCCCAGTCATTCTCTTTGCCGTTGTACAGGCAACATCTCCACGGAGATGGCTTAGAGTTTTTTAGTGTTTAACTGTAGTTTTATTATTCAATCAAGAGTTTGTTATTTTAAAAATAGTGCTGGTATGTACTATTTACTCTGAAACAGAAAAGAGATGAAGATTTCTGTTTGTAAGAGGAAAATTATTTTAGCAACCGTTACTAAAAATCGATGGCTGTTCCACACAGGACTGTGAGAGGAATTAACTTCAGTTGGGGGAACAGTGAGCAGACTTTTTGCTGCTTGAGGTATGACACATTCTAACAAGACGATGTAATGATGGAAGCTGTCATTTTCCCTATGGGATCCGGTAAGCCATTTTTATTACAGAGTAAATAAGGGCTTCACAAGGGCTTGTTAAGACTGTAGACATTTTCTGGGCTAAATCGATTCATATATAACATATTTAGCCTTGAGGAATCATTTAATATGGGTACCTTTGTTATACAAAGTTTATGCCTGTTTAACATGTCTGAACTACCAGATAGACTGTGTTCTGAATGTGGGGAAGCCAAGGTTCCTTCTCATTTAAATAGATGTGATTTATGTGACACTGAAAATGATGCCCAAGATGATTCCTCAAGTGAGGGGAGTAAGCATGGTACTGCATCATTCCCTCCTTCGTCTACACCAGTCTTGCCCACTCAGGAGGCCCCTAGTACATCTAGCGCGCCAATACTCTTACTATGCAACAATTAACGGCTGTAATGGATAATTCTATCAAAAACATTTTAGCCAAAATGCCCACTTATCAGCGTAAGCGCGACTGCTCTGTTTTAGATACTGAAGAGCATGAGGACGCTGAGGATAATGGTTCTGATATGCCCCTACACCAGTCTGAGGGGGGCCCAGGGAGGTTTTGTCTGAGGGAGAAATTTCAGATTCAGGGAAATTTCTCAACAAGCTGAACCCGATGTGATTACATTTAAATTTAAGTTGGAACATCTCCGCGCTCTGCTTAAGGAGGTGTTATCCACTCTGGATGATTGTGAGAATTTGATCATCCCAGAGAAACTATGTAAAATGGACAAGTTCCTAGAGGTCCCGGGGCCCCCCAGAAGCTTTTCCTATACCCAAGCGGGTGGCGGACATTGTAAATAAAGAATGGGAAAGGCCCGGTATACCTTTCGTCCCTCCCCCCATATTTAAAAAATTGTTTCCCATGGTCGACCCCAGAAAGGACTTATGGCAGACAGTCCCCAAGGTCGAGGGGGGCGGTTTCTACTTAAACAAACGCACCACTATACCCATAGAAGATAGTTGTGCTTTCAAAGATCCTATGGATAAAAAATTAGAAGGTTTGCTTAAAAAGATGTTTGTTCAGCAAGGTTACCTTCTACAACCAATTTCATGCATTGTCCCTGTCACTACAGCCGCGTGTTTCTGGTTCGATGAGCTAGAAAAGGCGATCGATAGTGATTCTCCTCCTTATGAGGAGATTATGGACAGAATCCGTGCTCTCAAATTGGCTAATTCTTTCACCCTAGACGCCACTTTGCAATTGGCTAGGTTAGCGGCGAAAAATTCTGGGTTTGCTATTGTGGCGCGCAGAGCGCTTTGGTTTGAAATCTTGGTCAGCGGATGCGTCTTCCAAGAACAAATTGCTTAACATTCCTTTCAAGGGGGAAAACGCTGTTTGGCCCTGACTTGAAAGAGATTAATCTCTGATATCACTGGGGGTAAGGGCCACGCCCTTCCTCAGGATAGGTCTTTCAAGGCCAAAAATAAACCTAATTTTCGTCCCTTTCGTAGAAACGGACCAGCCCCAAGTGCTACGTCTCTAAGCAAGAGGGTAATACTTCTCAAGCCAAGCCAGCCTGGAGACCAATGCAAGGCTGGAACAAGGGAAAGCAGGCCAAGAAGCCTGCCACTGCTACCAAGACAGCATGAAATGTTGGCCCCCGATCCGGGACCGGATCTGGTGGGGGGCAGACTCTCTCTCTTCGCTCAGGCTTGGGGCAAGAGATGTTCTGGATCCTTGGGCACTAGAAATAGTCTCCCAAGGTTATCTTCTGGAATTCAAGGGGCCTCCCCCAAGGGGGAGGTTCCACAGGTCTCAATTGTCTTCAGACCACATGAAAAGACAGGCATTCTTACATTGTGTAGAAGACCTGTTAAAAATGGGAGTGATTCATCCTGTTCCTTTAGGAGAACAAGGGATGGGGTTCTACTCCAATCTGTTCGTAGTTCCCAAAAAAGAGGGAACATTCAGACCAATCTTAGATCTCAAGATCCTAAACAAGTTTCTCAAGGTTCCATCGTTCAAAATGGAAACCATTCGAACAATTCTTCCTTCCATCCAGGAAGGTCAATTCATGACCACGGTGGATTTAAAGGATGCGTATCTACATATTCCTATCCACAAGGAACATCATCGGTTCCTAAGGTTCGCATTCCTGGACAAGCATTACCAGTTTGTGGCACTTCCGTTCGGATTAGCCACTGCTCCAAGGATTTTCACAAAGGTACTAGGGTCCCTTCTAGCGGTGCTAAGACCAAGGGGCATTGCAGTAGTACCTTACTTGGACGACATTCTGATTCAAGCGTCGTCCCTTCCTCAAGCAAAGGCTCACACGGACATTGTCCTGGCCTTTCTCAGATCTCATGGGTGGAAAGTGAACGTAGAAAAAAGTTCTCTATCTCCGTCAACAAGGGTTCCCTTCTTGGGAACAATAATAGACTCCTTAGAAATGAGGATTTTTCTGACAGAGGCCAGAAAATCAAAACTTCTAAACTCTTGTCAAATACTTCATTCTGTTCCTCTTCCTTCCATAGCGCAGTGCATGGAAGTAATAGGTTTGATGGTAGCGGCAATGGACATAGTTCCTTTTGCGCGAATTCATCTAAGACCATTACAACTGTGCATGCTCAGTTCACTCCGTTGGTGGCTGTCCCTGGACAACCTGTCACAGGGGATGAGCTTCCGCAGACCAGAGTGGGTCATTGTCACGACCGACGCCAGTCTGGTGGGCTGGGGCGCTGGTCTGGGGACCCCTGAAAGCTCAGGGTCTTTGGTCTCGGGAAGAATCTCTTCTCCCGATAAATATTCTGGAACTGAGAGCGATATCAATGCTCTCAAGGCTTGGCCTCAGCTAGCAAAGGCCAAGTTCATACGGTTTCAATCAGACAACATGACGACCTGTTGGCGTACATCAACCATCAGGGGGGAACAAGGAGTTCCCTGGCGATGGAAGAAGTGACCAAAATCATTCAATGGGCGGAGGACTCACTCCTGCCACTTGTCTGCAATCCACATCCCAGGAGTGGAAACTTGGGAAGCGGATTTTCTGAGTCGTCAGACATTTCATCCGGGGGAGTGGGAACTCCATCCGGAAATCTTTGCCCAATTACTCAATTGTGGGGCATTCCAGACATGGATCTGATGGCCTCTCGTCAGAACTTCAAGGTTCCTTGCTACGGGTCCAGATCCAGGGATCCCAAGGCGACTCTAGTAGATGCACTAGTAGCACCTTGGACCTTCAAACTAGCTTATGTATTCCCGCCGTTTCCTCTCATCCCCAGGCTGGTAGCCAGGATCAATCAGGAGAGGGCATCGGTGATCTTGATAGCTCCTGCGTGGCCACGCAGGACTTGGTATGCAGACCTGGTGAATATGTCATCGGCTCCACCATGGAAGCTACCATTGAGACGAGACATTCTTGTTCAAGGTCCGTTCGAACATCCGAATCTGGTCTCACTCCAACTGACTGCTTGGAGATTGAACGCTTGATCTTATCAAAGCGAGGGTCTCAGATTCTGTCATTGATACTCTTGTTCAGGCAGAAAGCCTGTAACTAGAAAAATTTACCACAAAATATGGAAAAAATATATCTGTTGGTGTGAATCTAAAGGATTCCCTTGGGACAAAGGTAAAAATTCCTAAGATTCTATCCTTTCTTCAAGAAGGTTTGAGAAAGGATTATCTGCAAGTCCTTGAAGGGACAGATTTCTGCCTTGTCTGTGTTACTTCACAAAAAACTGGCAGCTGTGCCAGATGTCCAAAGCCTTTGTTCAGGCTCTGGTTAGAATCAAGCCTGTTTACAAACCTTTGACTCCTCCTTGGAGTCTCAATTTAGTTCTTTCAGTTCTTCAGGGGGTTCCGTTTGAACCCTTACATTCCGTTGATATTAAGTTATTATCTTGGAAAGTTTTGTTTTTGTTGCAATTTCTTCTGCTAGAAGAGTTTCAGAATTATCTGCTCTGCAGTGTTCTCCTCCTTATCTGGTGTTCATGCAGATAAGGTGGTTTTACGTACTAAACCTGGTTTTCTTCCCGAAAGTTGTTTCTAACAAAAACATTAACCAGGAGATAGTCGTGCCTTCTTTGTGTCCGAATCCAGTTTCAAAGAAGGACGTTTGTTGCACAATTTGGATGTTGTTCGTGCTCTAAAATTCTATTTAGATGCTACAAAGGATTTTAGACAAACATCTTCCTTGTTTGTTGTTTATTCTGGTAAAAGGAGAGGTCAAAAAGCAACTTCTACCTCTCTCTCTTTTTGGATTAAAAGCATCATCAGATTGGCTTACGAGACTGCCGGACGGCAGCCTCTGAAAGAATCACAGCTCATTCCACTAGGGCTGTGGCTTCCACATGGGCCTTCAAGAACGAGGCTTCTGTTGATCAGATATGTAAGGCAGCGACTTGGTCTTCACTGCACACTTTTACTAAATTTTACAAGTTTGATACTTTTGCTTCTTCTGAGGCTATTTTTGGGAGAAAGGTTTGCAAGCCGTGGTGCCTTCCATCTAGGTGACCTGATTTGCTCCCTCCCTTCATCCGTGTCCTAAAGCTTTGGTATTGGTTCCCACAAGTAAGGATGACGCCGTGGACCGGACACACCTATGTTGGAGGAAAACAGAATTTATGTTTACCTGATAAATTACTTTTCTCCAACGGTGTGTCCGGTCCACGGCCCGCCCTGGTTTTTTAATCAGGTCTGATAATTTATTTTCTTAACTACAGTCACCACGGTATCATATGGTTTCTCCTATGCAAATATTCCTCCTTTACGTCGGTCGAATGACTGGGGAAGGCGGAGCCTAGGAGGGATCATGTGACCAGCTTTGCTGGGCTCTTTGCCATTTCCTGTTGGGGAGAGAATATCCCACAAGTAAGGATGACGCCGTGGACCGGACCACACCGTTGGAGAAAAGTAATTTATCAGGTAAACATAAATTCTGTTTTTTTCTCTAAATTGCGGGCTGTTAGGCTCGCGGGTGCAGAAAATGCTACAATTTATTGCGTCATTATTGGCGCGAAATATCGTCATTTCCGGCGTCATAGTTGACGCCGGAAGTTTTCACGTGGTTGCGTCATTTTTTGACGCATGTTTGTTGCAGACGTTTCTTGGCGCCAAAAAATGTGGGCGTCATACTTGGCGCCAGTTTTTTTTTTTTTCACATTATTTCAGTCTCACTTTTTAGTTGCTTCTGGTTGCTAGAGGCTTGTTTTGTTTTGCATTTTTTCCCATTCCTGAAACTGTCATTTAAGGAATTTGATAATTTTGCTTATATATGTTGTTTTTTTTCTATTACATATTGCAAGATGTCACTACCTGGACCCTGGATCAGAATCTACTTCTGGAAAGACGCTGCCTGATGTTGGTTCTACCAAAGCTAAGTGCATTTGTTGTAAACTTTTGGTAACTGTTCCTCCGGCTGTAGTTTGTATTAGTTGTCATGATAAACTATCTAACGCGGATAATATTTCCATTAGTAATAATCCATTACCTGTTGTTCCTTCAACATCTAATGTTCAGGATATTCCTGTTAATGTAAGAGAATTTGTTTCTAATTCTATTCGTAAAGGCTCTGTCTGTTATTCCTCCTTCTAGTAAACGTAAAAGGTCTTTTAAAACTTCTCATATTTCAGATGCATTTTTAAATGACCGCCATCATTCTGACTTATCTATCTCTGATGAGGATCTATCTGGTTCAGAAGATTCTGCCTCAGATATTGACACTGATAAATCTTCATATTTGTTTAAGAGGAGTTTATTCGTTCTTTACTTAAAGAAGTGTTGATTGCATTAGATATGGAGGAATTAGTCCTCTTGATATTAAAACTAATAAGCGTTTAAATTCAGTTTTTAAACCTCATGTAGTTATTCCAGAAGTTTTTCCAGTTCCTGATGCTATTTCAGAAGTAATTTCTAGGGAATGGAATAGTCTGGGTACTTCATTTACTCCTCTCCAAGGTTTAAGAAATTGTACCCTTTGCCATCTGATAGATTAGAGTTTTGGTGAAAAGTCCCCAAAGTTGATGGGGCTATCTCTACTATTGCTAAACGTACTACTATTCCTACGGCAGATAGTACTTCTTTTAAGGATCCTTTAGATAGGAAGCTTGAATCCTTTCTAAGGAAGGCTTATTTATGTTCAGGTAATCTTCTTAGACCTGCTATTTCTTTGGCTGATGTTGCTTCAGCTTCCACCTTCTGGTTGGAGGCTTTAGCGCAACAAGTGTCAGACCATAATGCTTATAGCATTGTTAAACTTCTTCAACATGCTAATAACTTTGTTTGTGATGCCATTTTTGATATCATTAGGATTGATGTCAGGTATATGTCTTTAGCTATTTTAGCTAGAAGAGCTTTATGGCTTAAGTCTTGGAATGCAGATATGACTTCTAAGTCAACGTTGCTTTCTCTTTCTTTCCAAGGTAATAAATTATTTGGTTCTCAGTTGGATTCATTAATTTCAACTGTTACTGGGGGGAACGGAGCCTTTTTTCCTCAGGACAAAAAAGTTAAAGGTAAATATAGGGCTGCTAATCGTTTTCGTTCCTTTCGTCAGAATAAGGAACAGAAGCCTTACCCTTCCCCCTAAAGGAACAGTTTCCGTTTGGAAACCTTCTCCAGTCTGGAATAAATCCAAGCCTTTTAGAAGTCAAAACCAGCTCCCAAATCCGCATGAGGTGCGGCCCTCATTCCAGCACAGCTGGTAGGGGGCAGGTTACAATTTTTTCAAAGATGTTTGGACCAATTCAATTCAAAGTCTTTGGATTCAGAACATTGTTTCTCAAGGGTACAGAATAGGTTTCAAGGTAAGACCGCCTGTGAGAAGATTTTTCCTCTTACGCATGCCAGTAAACCCAGTAAAGGCTCAGGCTTTTCTGAAATGTGTTTCAGACCTGGAGTCGGCTAGGGTAATTGTGCCAGTTCCAGATCTGGAACGGGGTCTGGGGTTTTACTCAAATCTGTTCATTGTACCAAAGAAGGAGAATTCTTTCAGACCAGTTCTGGATCTAAAAATATTGAATCGTTATGTAAGGATACCAACATTCAAAATGGTGACTATAAGGACTATTCTGCTTTTTGTTCAGCAAGGGCATTATATGTCTACAATAGACTTACAGGATGCATATATTCATATTCCAATTCATCCAGACCACTATCAGTTCCTGAGATTCTCTTTTCTAGACACGCATTACCAGTTTGTTGCTCTTCCTTTTGGCTTAGCAACAGCTCCAAGGATCTTTTCAAAGGTTCTCAGTGCCCTTCTCTCTGTAATCAGAGAACAGGGTATTGCGGTGTTTCCTTATTTGGACGATATCTTGGTACTTGCTCAGTCTTTACATTCTGCAGAATCTCATACGAATCAACTTGTGTTGTTTCTTCAAAGACATGGTTGGAGGATCTCTGTATGGGGATCTCTGACAGCGCAGGGGGTTTGGGAATCTCAGGATGCGAGATTACCAATCAACATTTTGGAACTCCGTGGGATTTTCAGAGCTCTTCAGTTCTGGCCTCTTCTGAAGAGAGAATCGTTTATTTGTTTTCTGACAGACAATGTCACAACCGTGGCGTATGTCAATCATCAAGGTGGGACTCACAGTCCTCAGGCTATGAAAGAAGTATCTCGGATACTTGTATGGGCGGAATCCAGCTCCTGTCTAATCTCTGCGGTTCACATCCCAAGTATAGACAATTGGGAAGCGGATTATCTCAGTCGCCAGACGTTGCATCCGGGCGAATGGTCTCTTCACCCAGAGGTATTTCTTCAGATTGTTCAAATCTGGGGACTTCCAGAAATAGATCTGATGGCTTCTCATCTAAACAAGTAAACTTTCCCAGGTATCTGTCCAGAATCCAGGGATCCTCAGGCGGAAGCGGTGGACGCGTTGTCACTTCTTTGGAATTATTAACCTGCTTATGTCTTTCCGCCTCTAGTTCTTCCAAAAGTGATTTCCAAAATCCTAATGGAGCGTTCGTTTGTACTGCTGGTGGCTCCAGCATGGCCACACAGGTTTTGGTATGCGGATCTAGTTCGGATGGCCAGTTGCCAACCTTGGACACTTCCGTTAAGGCCAGACCTTCTATCTCAAGGCCCATTTTTCCATCAGGATCTCAAATCATTAAATTTGAAGGTATGGAGATTGAACGCTTAATACTAAGTCATAGAGGTTTCTCTGATTCAGTGATTAATACTATGTTACAGGCTCGTAAATCTGTGTCTAGAAAGATTTATTACTGAGTTTGGAAGTCTTACATTTCTTGGTGTTCTTCTCATAAATTCTCTTGGCATTCTTTTATAATTCCTAGAATTTTACAGTTTCTTCAGGATGGTTTGGAAAAAAGGTTTGTCTGCAAGTTCCTTGAAAGGACAAATCTCTGCTCTTTCTGTTCTTTTTCACAGAAAGATTGCTAATCATCTGATATTCATTGTTTTGTACAGGCTTTGGTTCATATTAAGCCTGTCATTAAGTCAATCTCTCCTCCTTGGAGTCTTAATTTGGTTCTGAGGGCTTTACAGGCTCCTCCGTTTGAACCTATGCATTCTCTGGATATTAAATTACTTTCTTGGAAAGTTTTGTTCCTTTTGGCCATCTCTTCTGCTAGAAGAGTTTCTGAGTTATCTGCTCTTTCTTGTGAATCTCCTTTTCTGATTTTTCATCAGGATAAGGCGGTGTTGCGGACTTCATTTAATTTTTTACCTAAAGTTGTGAATTCTAACAACATTAGTAGAGAAATTGTTGTCCCTTCATTGTGTCCTAATCCTAAGAATTCTTTGGAGAGATCTTTACATTCTTTGGATGTAGTAAGAGCTTTGAAATATTTTGTTGAAGCTACTAAAGATTTCAGAAAGACTTCTAGTCTATTTGTTATCTTTTCTGGTTCTAGGAAAGGTCAGAAGGCTTCTGCCATTTCTTTGGCGTCTTGGTTAAAGTCTTTGATTCATCATGCTTATGTGGAGTTGGGTAAATCCCAGCCTCAAAGGATTATGGCTCATTCTACTAGGTCAGTTTCTACTTCCTGGGCTTTTAGGAATTAAGCTTCTGTTGATCAGATTTGCAAAGCAGCAACTTGGTCTTCTTTGCATACTTTTACTAAATTCTACCATTTTGATGTTTTTTCTTCTTCTCTAGCAGTTTTTGGTAGAAAAGTACTTCAGGCAGCTGTTTCAGTTTGATTCTTCTGCTTATAATTTCAGTTTTTTTTCATTATAAGATTAAAACTTTTTGATTTGGGTTGTGGATTATTTTTTCAGCGGAATTGGCTGTCTTTATTTTATCCCTCCCTCTCTAGTGACTCTTGCGTGGAAGTTCCACATCTTGGGTATCTGCTATCCAATACGTCACTAGCTCATGGACTCTTGCCAATTACATGAAAGAAAACATAATTTATGTAAGAACTTACCTAATAAATTAATTTCTTTCATATTGGCAAGAGTCCATAAGGCCCACCCTTTTTGTGGTGGTTATTATTTTTTTGTATAAAGCACAATTATTCCAATTCCTTGTTTGATGCTTTCGCTCCTTTCTTATCACCCCACTTCTTGGCTATTCGTTAAACTGAATTGTGGGTGTGGTGAGGGGTGTATTTATAGGCATTTTGAGGTTTGGGAAACTTTGCCCCTCCTGGTAGGAATGTATATCCCATACGTCACTAGCTCATGGACTCTTGCCAATATGAAAGAAATGAATTTATCAGGTAAGTTCTTACATAAATTATGTTTTTCAAAAGAGGTCTGAAGTGTCTCTGAGGAAGTTTAGTGGATTTTTTAAGCAGCCAGATCAGGGGGTCTAGTGGGAGGGAAGTCTGAAAAATATCTTCAATTTCCTTAATTATATCCCTCCATAAAGTGTTAATCTGGGAGCACCACATTTGGCCTATTCCACTGCCCATACCTCCAGCAGTGATTACTGGTGTTGGGGAATAATCTATTAATTATTTTAGGGGTCAGGTACCAACAGTGTAATATTTTATATTTTATTTCAAGGATGGAGGTGGTGGAATATGATTTAGTGTTATTTGCTGTGGTTTGAGGGGTGATTGACACCTAGTTCCTTCTCCAATGATTCAACCAAATGTGGAAGGTTGCCTGGAGGAGGTTAGGAATATACGGTATCTTATGTTTATAGCTTAGGCTATGTCTGATAGGGGGGTTGGCATCAAAAAGTTTCTCTAGGTTGGTCATTGGGCGAGTTAAATTATGTGACTGTCTATGTGTAGTGGTGTGCCCTCCTGTAAGTAGACAATTTATGAGCCCAAAAGTGGCCCCTGTCTGTTAGTTTTTCTTGTGTATAGATTAGATCGTTATTTATGTGGTGTATAGCGATGTCTGTCATTGGGGGGGTCTGTATGTATGCTTGTCCCTATGTCTCATAATGAGAATTCATTGTTATGAAGTTAGCGGACCTGTTCTAGAAGAGTGAAAAGGATTAATTCTATTTTCAGTTTCCCATATTTGTAGGGTCTCTTTTGTTATAGGATTGGAAACTGACCTAGATATGAGTAGTGGGTTTGGGTGCCAGCATATTGTCAGTAAGTTTATTTCGGGGTTTAGGTTTTCTTCTAAGGTTATCCAGCGTTTGTGTCTCATGAATCCTCCAATCCAAAATTCTTTGTAAGAATATGGATTGCCTGTAGGCTTCTATGTCGGGTACTCCTAGCCCTCCCTGTAAGGTGGAGAGTGACATTATGGATGTGTTTATTCGAGGAGGGCGTCTGTTCCATATAAATGAGCCAAATAATTGTATTGATGAGATATATTTAGGGGGAATTGGGATAGGTTTGCAAAATGTGTAAGAGCCTTGGGAAAGCGTTTTAATAGTATTGATCCTACCGGGCCAGGAGTGGTTCTTATTGTTCCAGGAGGATAAGTCTCGCATTAAAACAGTTTTGATAGGCAAATAATTTAATTTGTATATGGAGTCCTGACTGTCCGTCAAGAAAATTCCCAGATATTTCAAGGCCCCTATACACCATCTGGATGGGCAGATTGCTTTTATTTTGTTCTCTATATGTGGTGTTAGTGCTACTCCTAGAATTTCTGATTTAGTTTTTTGTAATTGCGAAGTTAGTGAGCTTGTAGAAATTGTCTAGTTCTTTCAATAGATTGGGAATTGCCTATACAGGATCAATGAGGGTAAATAGGATGTCATCCGCAAACGTGGACAGTTTGTATTCCTCTCCCTTAATTCGTATACCCGGGATGTCTTGGTTATTTCTTAGTTTTGTCGCAAGCGTTTCGATGAGACAGGCGAATAAAAGTGGGGATAAGGGACAACCCTGTCTAGTACCATTAGTTATATTGAATGGTTGGGAAAGGGTACTGTTAAGTGAAATTTGGGCGTTGGAAGACTGATAAAGTGCAAAGATTCTGTGCAGGATTTTATTACCTATGCCAAATGATTGTAAAGTTGCTCTCAAAAAGGGCCAGCCTACACGATCAAAGGCCTTTTCAGTATCAATTGATAGCCAGATCGAGGGAATGTCCTCTGACTTGACTTGCCACATTAAATGTAAGTTACGCACCGTTTTATCTTTGGTCTCGCGATTGGGAATAAAAACCGACCTGGTCTTGGTGGATTATGCAGGGTAGGACTAGGTTCATTCTGTTTGCCAAAATTTTGGCATATATTTTTACATCCGAATTCAGAAGCAAAATTGGGCGGTAGTTAATTGGTTGCTAGGTTTGTTTGGTTTGGGTATTAGTACTATGTGGGCTTGGGAGGCTAAAGGGGGGAAAGATGCATCATCATCAATGGTTGGAAAATAGGTCAAAAAGTGAGGGGTTAGTAAGTCTTTAAATGTGGTGTAGTAGATATTGCTTAACCCATCTGGGCCGGAGGATTTCCCTGATTTAAGTGAAGTAATGGATTTTTGTAATTCCTCTATGGAGAAGGGTGCCTCTAAGCTATCAGACTTTTTCAGAGGTGGGAGGTGCTGTTTAAGGTTATAAATCTTTTTATAGTACTTTCTGTAATTGTCAGCTATATCTTTTGAGGAGTACCACTGTTTCCCTGATTTGTCTTACGTTCATTATATAGCATTTGTGGGTCTGCTTTTTGAGCTGTCTGGCTAATAACTTTCCTTGTTTATTGGCTCCTTCATATAAGGTTTTTTTAAGGAATAGGGCCCTGCGTTTTGCTTCTATGGAATTAAGTTGTATTTTATGGTCTATGTTTTCCATGAGGGAGCGGTCTTTAGGGAATTTCTTGTGTATGTCTTGGAGCTTATTTAGATCAGCTAGTAGGGATTTTATGTAGGTTTGTTGATTTTTGCTTATCTCAAAGCTATCAGTTCTCCTCTGATTACACATGTATGGGCATTCCAAATATGTTGTGTTCTAACTTCAGGAGAATCATTAAGTCTAAAGTACTCTTCTATGATTTTATTGAGTTGCAGGCGTATCAAGGGATCTTTTAACAGGGATTCATCCAATTTCCACCCTCCTCAAAGGATTGTGAGGAAGGCCAATTAAGGGAACAACTGATCAAAGCTTGATCAGACCATGTGAGGGGGGAAATGTAGGTGTGATGAATGTATGCAAGGCTGGTAACATCAATCATAAGGTAATGAATCCTGGAGTATGTCTGGTGTCGATGCAAGAAAAAGGTGTAGTCCTTTGTTGAGGGGTGGTGAATTCGCCAGGCATCATGTACTGCTAGATTAGATAGGTGGGATTTTATTGAGTTTAATGTTTTATTTGGGACTGAGGAGGTTCCTGATGAACATTCTATGCTGGGTTTTAGGGCAACATTGAAATCCCCTCCAACCACTAGGCTACCCAGTGTTTCCAAAATTGTGTTACATGTATGCTGAAAAAAAAGTTTATTCTGTATTATGGAGCATAGATGTACGCTATTATCATTTTGTCCCAGAAATAATTATGTATCTCCCTTCCTTGTCTTTGACTATTGAGTTAACCCTAAAGGGGAGGGATTTGTTAACCAATATGCCTACTCCATTGTGTTTAGTGGAGTTTGATGCAAATTATTTGAAGGATAGGTGAGTTAGTGACCTTTTAAAGTGAGTTTCTTGCAACAATACTATTCCACACCTAAGTCTTTTATAGTCTCTTAAGGCTATGGATCTTTTTTGCTGTATATTAAACCCCTTAAGATTGTGTGAGAGGATCTTAAAGGATTACTAAATTTTACGTTTTTTTAACCCCAACAAACACCATGAAATGTAAGATAAACTGACCTTATATTTTTCGAAAACGATAGTGCCTAACGTTTGATTTTGAATTTTTATTTATCCAAGATGACGTCACCAAAGCCTTCCCTCTAATATAGGCATTACCTTTTAGCAAGCAATAATCTATCCGATTTCATCCTCTTGCATATCATTACATGAGGAATCAGCCCTACTTCGCATGAGCATCAAAATCCTCCAAATCGCGCATGTGCATTTTTTATGGTTGCTGACGAATTTACACTTACATAACTGAAAAACGTTAAGCGGGTTTTCAATATTCAAGCCAGTATTTGAAGGAGTGACGTTTTCAAGGACGTTGGGCAATTTTGCGCATAGCTTAATAGAAGCGCTATATTCCAACCGTAGTTGTCAGCCCGGATTGGACAGGACATAAGGATACCCACGGAATGGGTTTGGAAAGCAATAAAACTTTGATGAATGACAACGGAAATATGGTAAAGTTCTCATTAGGAGATTATATTGAGAAAATGCTTAATTAAGGGTAGTTAAATCGTTACAAGCTTAGTTAGTTTTTGCTTACAGTGGCCCTTTAAGTTCAGAGTGCGGGGACATAGTTGTGTAATGGAGAGAGCTTGTGATTAATTTTGAAGACGCTTCAAAAAATAGCAAATTTACACTTTTGGAAATACAGAATAAGACACATCAAAAACAATAACTTTAAAGTTTGAAACCATTGTAACAACAGTAAAGAGTGTATATTTGTTTTCATACACCATATTCGGGGGAAAGAGTGTTGTCATTTGTTGCTCTAGTTAGAAAGAAAATACAAATGGGGCAAACAATTCCCAGTTAGAATATGTTTAAAGATTATATAATATATATATATATAATCCTTTAAGAGAGACATCAGTAAGGGTGTGGGGGGGAATTACCCATGTTTTCCTTCCTAAGATAGGGAGAGTCCACGGCTTCAATCCTTACTATTGGGGAATACAACACCTGGCCACCAGGAGGAGGTAAAGACACCCCAGCCAAATGCTTAGATACCTCTTCCACATAACCCCAGTCATTTTTTGCCTTTCGTCACGTAAGGAGGTGCCAGAGAAGAGTCAGAAGATTTAAAGAGTCCTGAATAAAGGATATCTGCCCTTAGACATGGGACCGGAGTTTTTAAGTAGTCATGTCAACCTCTCAGTGAGAGTATTGAGGAAAGTTAGGGTCTGGAGATGCAGGGAGAGTCTGCGAACCCATCCAGACCACCGCTAACAGCTCCTAAGCAATCAGTGTTGACGAGTTTCAGGAACGCTGCTATAAGACTGTCACACTTGAGAGGCTGTGTTCTGTTGCACAGCATGGATCCTTGAGGTATGATTGTTTAAATTTTTACACCTTTAACACTATATACAGGGTCACAGTGTGGCTCCTTTATACCTCAATAGGATCAAGGGTTAAATATCCTTCTGCAGGGGGGGTTATTGAATAGTTGGGGTTAATCATTCAATATGCTGCTTTATGTGTGAGTTTTTATTTAGGCTCAATAGACTGTGTTTTTGGCGGAGCAAACTGGTTTCACTTTCGTTTTGAAGGTGGTGCGCAGCTTATAATAGCTTTGGCGCCCTTTCTAATAGCAGGGGAAGTCCTGTATTGTGCACCATGTGATCAGGTGTGGTCTATGTTTTTTTCCTCCGTTCCTGCTGCAGTCTGCATCTGGGGAGATCGATTCCTCTGTTAGCTGTCTGGTTCTAGGAGGTGGTGAGTGCCCCAGCCATTGGGGGTATAAAGGTGCCGTTTTTCCATAATAATAAAGCATTTATTTGTGTTCCTCTGGGATGTAGCTAAGCTATGGAGGACTCTGACACATTATTAGGTACTCCTCCTATTCTAAATAATAATGCCTGTTTATATTGTGAGGAGGCTGTGGTTTGCCCACCCGCTCAATTTTGTTCCATATGCCTTAACACTGTTCTAAAGTCTAAGAAGGGAGACAAGCCTGCTAAGCCAGTTAGCGCTGTTAGTCCCTCTGAGCCGTCAACATCTTAGGACTCTGCGTCCCGTGAGATCGCTACCCTTATTACATTTTCCACTCCACATGCAGTCCCCCGTAGCACATCTAATCCTCCATCAGTGGTGTCTGCGGCCCTGTGTGTCTTACCTAGCTCAAACAAACACAAGAGAAAGGTTAAACATAATTCTCCTGACCTGGAATCATCTAAATATTCTTCGGATTTAGCTCTTATGTCTGTTATCTGACGATGAGTTAACCTCTGTGGTCTCAGATGGGGAACTTTCTGGGTCGGAGTCTTAAGAATCTAAGCCTCCTACAGCGGAGGAACATTCCTTTAGATTTAAGACTGAGCACCTGCGGTTCTTATTAAAGGAGGTTTTGTCTACGCTAGAGGTTCCAGAGGCCACGCTGCCTGAAGAACCTAACATTCCTAAATTAGATAGTCTATGAGGACAGGAAAGTTCCTCTGACTTTTCCTGTGCCGGTTAAGATGGCGAACATTATTAGTAACGAATGGGATAGAATTGGATATTCCTTTCCCCCTTGTCTACTTCTAAAAAGTTGTTCCCGGTACCGGATTTGCAACTAGATATGTGGGGCTCTGTCCCTAAAGTGGATGGCGCTATCTCCACACTTGCTAAACGTACTTTCTTTCATGTAATTGGCAAGAGTCCATGAGCTAGTGACGTATGGGATATACAATCCTACCAGGAGGGGCAAAGTTTCCCAAACCTCAAAATGCCTACAAAATACACCCCTCACCACACCCACAATTCAGTTTTACAAACTTTGCCTCCTATGGAGGTGGTGAAGTATGTTTGTGCTAAGATTTCTACGTTGATATGCACTTCTCAGCTCTTTTGAAGCCCGATTCATCTCAGAGTATAGCGAATGTCAGAGGGATGTGAAGGGAGTATCACCTATTGAATGAAAGGTCTTCCTAACGGGGATCTATTTCATAGGTTCTCTGTTATCGGTCGTAGAGATTCATCTCCTACCTCCCTTTTCAGATCGACGATATCTGAAAAGGGAGGTAGGAGATGAATATTCCATTACCTCTACTCTACATATTCCATTACCTCTACTGATAACCGTTTCAGTACTGGTTTGGCTATCTGCTATATGTGGATGGGTGTCTTTTGGTAAGTATGTTTCATTTACTTAAGACACTCTCAGCTATGGTTTGGCACTTTATATATAAAGTTCTAAATATATGTATGTACTTACATTTGCCATGATTCAGGTTTCAGTATGTTTCCTTTCTTCTATAAGATACGACGAGTCCACAGATTCATCCTTTACTTGTGGGATATTATCCTCCTGCTAACAGGAAGTGGCATAGAGCACCACAGCAGAGCTGTCTATATAGCTCCTCCCTTAACCCCACCCCCCAGTCATTCTCTTTGCCTACTCTAAGTACTAGGAAGGGTAAAGTGAGTTTTTTATTTTAAATGGTACCGTTGTGTACTATTTTCTCACAGGGAGCAGATGGATGAAGACTTCTGCCTGGAGGCTGATGATCTTAGCATTTATCACTAAGATCCAGAGCAGTTCCCACAGAATGGCTGAGGAGTACTTAATAAACTTCAGTGTGAGGAACGTTTTTCATGCTTTAAGCAGTGAGGTATGTTCAGTCATCCCCATGAGGGTAAGGGTAAGCAGTAATCCTAAGAGAAGAGTGGTATTACTAAGCTTGCATATAGGGGCTGAGAAAAAATGGTTGACACTGAGTTTGAATGTTTGTGGGCAAATGTTTTTTAACTGGGAGTGCTGATAATGTTTTTGGCAAGAAAATATTTATTCATCAGGAAAGTTGTTGATGATTTACTGAGGGTACACTTGGCTTCTTTTTTTGGGTTTAAGAACCCACATGGCTAGTTTGAGACCACTCTGGTGCGGTTAATTTGGGCCGAGAGACATCGAGTGAGATGGGCGTGGCTTATTTTCGCGCCTCAGTTGCGCAGTTGTATTTGACAGGCAAGCAGCAAGCTCCAACTCCGGTGGGCCCTTTTGAGAGTATTGGGCCAAATCGAAGCTTTTAACCCTGTTTTCCGGATCCCTGAGGGCAGGTAGGCGCCACAGCAGGGCTGTGGCGAGGTGCAGGGGGTGTTTTTTCCGGATTTAAAAGTTTATTAATCATCCGGTTTTTACTGTAAGGGTTAAGTGTTCCTTTCCTTGTGGGGCAAACTTAGCTGCATATTTTGAATCATATCAAAAAATTTAAACGATTGGATTATTTTAAAGCAGTTTTGCAAAACGTGTATGCTTTTCTTCTCTTAAAGGCGCAGTACAGTTTGTTAAGATTGTTATTTTTTCACTAAATAAAGGGTTTTCAAGCCGGTTTGTGGTCATTACTAGCCTGTTTAACATGTCTGACATTGAGGAAAGCCAATGTTCAATGTGTTTGGAAGCCATTGTGGAACCCCCACTTAAAATGTGTCCCTCATGCACTGAAAGGGCAATAAATTGCAAAGAACATATTTTAGCTGTTAAAAGTATGTCGCAGGATGATTCTCAGTCAGAAGGGAATCAGGTTATGCCATCTAATTCTCCCCAAGTGTCACAACCATTAACGCCCGCACAAACGACGCCAAGTACTTCTAGTGCGTCTAATTCTTTCACCCTGCAAGATATGGCCGCAGTTATGAATACTACCCTCACAGAGGTTTTATCTAAGCTGCCTGGGTTGCAGGGGAAGCGCAGTAGGTCCAGTGTGAGAGTAAATGCTGATCCCTCTGACGCTTTATTAGCCATTTCCGATGTACCCTCACAATGTTCTGAGTTGGGGGTGAGGGAATTGCTGTCTGAGGGAGAGATTTCTGATTCAGGAAAGATGTTCCCTCAGACAGACTCAGATATGACGGCTTTTAAATTTAAGCTAGAACACCTCCGCTTGTTACTCAGGGAGGTTTTAGCGACTCTGGATGATTGTGACCCTATTGTAATTCCACCAGAGAAATTGTGTAAAATGGATAGATATCTAGAGGTTCCTACTTACACTAATGTTTTTCCAGTCCCTAAGAGGATTTCGGACATTGTTACAAGGGAGTGAGATAGACCAGGTATTCCCTTTTCTCCCCCTCCTACTTTTAAGAAAATGTTTCCCATATCAGATACCATTCGGGATTCGTGGCAGACGGTCCCTAAGGTTGAGGGAGCTATTTCTACCCTAGCTAAGCGTACAACTATACCTATTGAGGACAGTTGTGCTTTCAAAGATTCTATGGATAAAAAAAAATTAGAGGGTCTTCTAAAGAAAATATTTATTCATCAGGGTTTTCTTCTGCAACCTATAGCGTGCATTGTTCCTGTAACTACTGCAGCTGCGTTTTGGTTTGAGGCTCTAGAAGAGGCTTTTCAGGTTGAGACCCATTAGATGATATTCTGGATAGAATTAGGGTTCTCAAGCTAGCTAATTCTTTCATTACAGATGCCGCTTTTCAACTGGCTAAACTAGCGGCAAAGAATTCAGGTTTTGCCATTTTAGCGCGTAGAACGTTATGGCTTAAGTCCTGGTCTGCTGACGTGTCATCAAAATCTAAGCTTTTAGCCATCATTTCAAGGGTAAGACCCTATTCGGGCCTGAACTGAAAGACATCACGGGAGGAAAAGGCCATGCCCTTCCTCAGGATAAGACAAATAAGATGAGGATCAAACAAAATAATTTTCGTTCCTTTCGAAACTTCAAAGGTGGTCCCTCTACCTCCTCCCCTGCTGCAAAGCGTTCTTACGCTGTGTAGAAGACCTATATACCATGGGAGTAATCTGCCCAGTTCCAAAAACAGAACAGGGGTTTTACTCCAATCTGTTTGTGGTTCCCAAAAAAGAGGGAACCTTCAGACCAATTTTAGATCTCAAGATCCTAAACAAATTTCTCAGAGTCCCATCCTTAAAGATGGAGACCATTTGGGCTATTTTACAGATGATCCAGGAGGGTCAATATATGACAACCGTGGATTTAAAGGATGCGTATCTGCACATCCCTATCCACAAAGATCATCACCAGTTCCTCAAGTTCGCCTTTCTGGACAAGCATTATCAGTTTGTGGCTCTTCCCTTCGGGTTGGCCACAGCTACCAGAATTTTCACAAAGGTGCTAGGGTCCCTTCTGGCGGTTCTAAGGCCGCGGGGCATAGCAGTGGCGCCTTATCTGGATGATATCTTAATTCAGCGTCAACTTACCAACTAGCCAAATCTCACACGGACATCGTGTTGGCTTTTCTAAGATCTCACGGGTGGAAGGTGAACGTAAAAAAAGAGTTCACTTATCCCCCTCACAAGAGTTCCATTCCTGGGAACTCTGATAGATTCGGTAGACATGAAAATTTTTCTGACGGAGGTCAGGAAATCGGATTTTAACCACCTGCCGAGCTCTTCATTCCATTCCTCGGCCGTCCGTGGCTCAGTGTATGGAGGTAATCGGACTAATGGTAGCGGCAATGGACATAATTCCGTTTGCTCGCTTGCATCTCAGACCACTGCAACTCTGCATGCTCAATCAGTGGAATGGGGATTATGCAAATTTATCTCCTCAGCTAAATCTGGATCAAGAAACCAGAGACTCTCTTCTTTGGTGGTTGTCACAGGGAATGTGTTTCCGCAGGCCAGCATGGGTCATAGTGACGACGGACGCCAGCCTATTGGGCTGGGGTGCAGTCTGGAATTCCCTGAAAGCACAGGGTGTGTGGATTCAGGAGGAGGCTCTCCTCCTTATAAATATTCTAGAACTGAGAGTGATATTCAATGCACTTCAGGCGTGGCCTCAGCTGGCTTTGGCCAGATTCATAAGATTCCAGTCGGACAATATCACGACTGTAGCATATATCAATCATCAGGGGGGAACAAAGAGTTCTCTAGCGATGATAAAGGTTTCCAAAATAATTCGATGGGCAGAGACTCACTCTTGCCATCTATCAGCAATCTATATCCCAGGAGTGGAGAACTGGGAAGCGGATTTTCTAATTCGTCAGACTTTTCATCCGGGGGAGTGTGAACTCCATCCGGAGGTGTTTGCACAATTGATTCATCAATGGGGCACACCAGAATTGGATCTGATGGCATCTCGTCAGAATGCCAAACTTCCTTGTTACGGGTCCAGATCAAGGGATCCTCAAGCAGTACTGATAGATGCCCTAGCAGTACCTTGGTCGTTCAACCTAGCTTATGTGTTTCCACCATTTTCTCTCCTTCCTCGTTTGATTGCCAGAATCAAACAGGAGAGAGCTTCAGTGATTTTGATAGCACCTGCGTGGCCACGCAGGACTTGGTATGCAGACCTGGTGGACATGTCGTCTCTACCACCATGGACTCTGCCACTGAGACAGGACCTTCTCATTCAAGGTCCGTTCCAGCATCCAAATCTAGTTTCTCTGCAGCTGACTGCCTGGAGATTGAACGCTTGATTTTATCCAAGCGGGGATTCTCTGAGTCGGTCATAGATACCTTGATTCAGGCTCGAAAGCCTGTCACTAGGAAAATTTATCATAAGATATGGCGTAAATATCTTTATTGGTGCGAATCCAAAGGCTACTCATGGAGTAAGATCAGGATTCCTAGGATTTTGTCCTTTCTCCAAGTAGGATTGGAGAAGGGGCTATCAGCTAGTTCCCTAAAGGGACAGATATCTGCTTTATCAATTTTACTGCACAAGCGTCTGGCAGATGTTCCAGACGTTCAGTCGTTCTGTCAGGCTTTAGTTAGAATCAAGCCTGTGTTTAAACCTGTTGCTCCGCCACAATTTAGTTCTTAATTTAGTTCTTAAAGTTCTAAAAGTTCTTCAAGGGGTTCCGTTTGAACCTATGCATTCCATAGATATTAAGCTTCTATCTTGGAAAGTTCTGTTTTTAGTTGCTATCTCTTCGGCTCGAAGAGTTTTTGAACTATCTGCATTGCAATACGACTCACCTTATCTTGTTTTCCATGCTGATAAGGTGGTTTTGCGTACCAAACCTGGATTCCTTTCTAAGGTTGTTACTAATAAGAATATTAATCAGGAAATTGTTGTTCCTTCTCTGTGTCCTAATCCTTCCTCTAAGAAGGAGCATCTGTTGCACAACTTGGACGTGGTTCGTGCTTTGAAGTTTTACTTGCAAGCGACCAAAGATTTCCGTCAAACATCTTCTTTGTTTGTTGTCTATTCCGTAGAGGTCAAAAAGCTACGGCTACCTCTCTTTCTTTTTGGCTGAAAAGCATCATCCGTTTGGCATACGAGACTGCTGGACAGCAGCCTCCTGAAAGAATTACAGCTCACTCTACTAGAGCGGTGGCTTCCACATGGGCTTTTAAAAATTATGCTTCTGTTGAACAGATTTGTAAGGCTGCGACTTGGTCTTCGCTTCATACCTTTTCCAAATTTTACTAATTTGATACTTTTGCTTCTTCGGAGGCTATTTTTGGGAGAAAAGTTCTTCAAGCAGTGGTGCCTTCTGTTTAGCCATCTGTCTTGTCCCTCCCGTTCATCCGTGTCCTGTAGCTTTGGTATTATATCCCACAAGTAAAGGATGAATCCGTGGACTTGTCGTATCTTATAGAAGAAAAGTAAATTTATGCTTACCTGATAAATTAATTTCTTCTCTGATACGAGTCCACGGCCCGCCCTGTCAATTTAAGACAGATTATATTTTTTTGATTTGAAACTTCAGTCACCTCTGCACCTTTTTCTTCCTGTACCTTCGGTCAAATGACTGGGTGGTGGAGTTAAGGGAGGAGCTATATAGACTGCTCTGCTGTGGTGCTCTTTGCCACTTCCTGTTAGCAGGAGGATAATATCCCACAAATAAAGGATGAATCCGTGGACTCGTCGTATCATAGAAGAAATTAATTTATCAGGTAAGCATAAATTTACTTTTTTGCAGACTGTCAGTTTCATATCTGGGAAATGCATTTTATGAAAAAATTATTTCTTACCTGGGGTTTAGTCTTTTTTAAATTGACTATTTTTCTAAATTGCGGGCTGTTTAGGCTCGCGAGAGCGCAGAATGGTAAAATTTATTGCGTCATTTTTGGCGTAAGATTTTTTGGCGTGAACGTTACGTTCGTTGACGCAAATTCATCATTTCCGGCGTCTTAGTTGGCACCGAGTCTTTCACGAGGTTGCGTCATCTATGACGCTAGTGTTACGTTCCAGACGTTTTTGGCGCCAAAAAATATTTTTCTGTTTGTGGTGCATCATACTTGGCGAACAATTTCTGGATGGAAGGTAGCCTCTGGTCAAGATTCTTCCATCATTTCTTAAGGACACGAAGCATTTGCTAGTCCTGGTAGAAGACATCAATTGGAAACCAGAATTTTCATGGTTAGCTATTGATGTAGTTAGTTTGTATTCAACCATACCTTTAGACAAAGGTATGATTGCAGTGGCATTTTTCTTGGATAAATATACAGGTTACAGTAATACAGACAAAAGCTTCATACTCAGGGCACTCTTCTTTTTACTGACACACAATTACTTCTCCTTTGGCGGCAATTTTTATTTACAAAAGAGAGGTACTGCAATGGGGGCTACTTTTGCCCCCTCCTTTGCAAATTTATATATGGGGTGGTGGGAGCTATCCCATATATATGGAGAGAATTGCCGCCGGAGTGGAAGTATTGTGATGTATAGGAGATTTATAGATGATCTCCTTCTGATATGGCAAGGGTCATCAAGAGGGCACTGAGTTTGTGGAGGACCTCAATAATAACGATGTTGGTCTAAGCTTTACAAGCACTGCAAGTAAAACAAGTATTAAATATCTAGACCTTACACTTTCTAGTGAAGGCAGTAAAGTTGTCACTAAACTACACAGGAAGCAAATTGCAGGTAATAGCATCCTGCATGCCAAAAGCATGCATCCCAAGCATACAAGCTTTGGCATACTTAAAGGAGAATTTATTCGTTTACGAAGAAATTGTTCCTCATTGTCAGAATACCATAATATGGCTAAAGACTTTAAGGAAAGGTTTGTACAAAGAGGATTCTCCAAAAAGCCAATCACCAAAGCATACAATATAGTATCTAGAATGGATAGAAATAGGATGCTCCATTCAAATAGAGCCCCAAGAAACAAAGAGATGAGTAATATACCGATTTTCGTTACAAATTATAGCAAACGATTTGATCAGATTGCAAATATCGTTCAAGAATGTTTACCGATTTTAAAAGGAGATGGAGATCTCTATGAGATAGTACAAAAGGGATGTAAATGCATCCCTAGGAAGAACAAGACCTTAGGCAATATCCTGGCCCCTAGTGAAATTAAAACTACTTCACATAGAGTTACAAGTTGGCTAGAATGCAAGGGCCACTATAGATGTGGTGCCACTAGATGCAAAGCTTGTTCACACACGTTAACTGGTAAAACTTTTCAATCGACAAAGACCCAGAGGGTTTTACTATTGACGCCTGCACAAATTGTCGCAGCACATATGTAGTGTACCTTGTGACTTGCCAAGAATGTTTAAAGCAGTACGTTGGTCTTACCACAAGGGAAGCTAGAGAGCGGATAAAAGAACACATATATGATATCAAGTCTGATGATCCGGATTCACAAGTGGCAAGACACTTTAAGTTTTTTCACAACAGCAGTACTGACAACGTAGTGTGGCAAATTATTGAATGGGTAAGAGTTCCCAACAGAGGAGGCGATAGAGACAAGCTGCTTCGTATGCGCGAGGCTTTTTGGATCTTTAAATTGGGAACAAGGGCCTCAATATACACACAGATCTTATAAACTGTTGGAGATAGACTTTCCGCTGGTTGTTCTGCAGATATTATATATCTGTAGAATAAGCATCATATATCTCTATTCTAGTTTTGTTTTCGAAATCACCTTTGTACAATCCAAACACTATATCTATACCTAGGATGAGAATCGTAATTATCGCTATGCCTCGAGCATAAGTGCAGATTTTATAACTGTTGTAAATAATTCCTAGTCAAGTGGCCCCACTAGAGATCCATGTAATTTAATAAGATCCAATACTATTTATTATAGTCAATTTTTGTTTCCTATCCTATTATCATTACCCTTTTCTATAGCCATATCCCTATAAAGGACATAAAGTGCAGATAGAGAAATTGCTATCAAGAGTATTCATACATAGTATGGCTAAGTTGAATAGATTTATATTTCTACTTATATCACAATGAGTAAGCACCAAATATTATGTGGTAAATTAGCTTAGGGATATTAAATTTAGTATCATATATTGAGATTATTTCTCTTTAGCTTGTCACAGTGTTAATAGACAGGAAGTGACATACCTTAGCTATATAACGCCTTAAATTTGGTTGTATGACTTTAAATAATGTCCGAATAAACTTATTATGTAGCAGCACTACTCCTATAAGAATAGGATAATGGTATATGTTTGTATAATTAATCTATATGGATTGAATAGATTCTTTCTATTTTAGAGTGCAAAGTAATGCTCTAGTAGTATCTAAACATTTAAATTAACTTTTTGTATCACTGGGATAAAAATGTCCATTCATGTGTAAACTGGCAATCAAGGAGTTAACTTGAGGCATAACACGTCACTGTGATTTGTAAATTTAAGAAGGCTGTGTATCTAAGACAGCACAGTCTATGAATAAGGCAGAGAGCTGAAACATGTCAGACCGCTGCTGTCTTAGATCTGATCTGTTATATTTTTTGCTGTGGAATCTGTTTTAAATTTTGTATGGCAATAAAGTTTACCTTTTAAACTCTTAGCCTGTGGCCCCGACTCGCCCTTTTTTCTATTTTTGGCTGCTGATTTGAGCAGACTTACAGAGGTCTGCGGGCGGTTAGCGGGGAGCTCCGTGAGTGGATGCTGTGTTGAGCGGAGTGCTTGAGTCACACCTGGTTGTGATTGGAAGGAGGAGTTCACTCACAGAGGACAGACCGTGACCGGGAGCTGGTGCAACGTTTGCAAACACCGGAGGATTGAGGTACTGTGCCTATTTTGAACTGTGTCGTTGGAATTCTGATAACTGCATTGATACCTGAATTACCTACAGGACTTTGTACTAGTTTGCAGCATTGGTTTGAGCGCTATATTGGGACTTTTTGCTTGTAATATTGACCCCATTCCTTTTGCTTCTGGCCTTTTTTCTATGTCAGAGGGCTATGCTGTTTGCATTTTTTCCCATTCCTGAAACTGTCATAAGGAAATTGATATCTTTGCTTTATATGTTGTTTTTTCTCTTACATACTGCAAGATGTCTCAATCTGATCCTGTCTCAGAATCTACTGTTGGAATCCTGCTGCATGATATCGATTCTACCAAAGCTAAGTGCATTTGTTGTAAACTTGTGGAGACTATACCTCCAGCTGTGGCTTCTAATAGTTGTCATGATAAACTTTTACATGCAGATAATGTTTCCATCAGTAGTAGTTCATTACCTGTTGCTGGTCCATCAACATCTAATGCTCAGGATATTCCTGTAAATTTAAGAGAATTTATTTCTGATTCCATTCAGAAGGCTTTGTCTGCCATTCCGCCTTCTAATAAACGTAAAAGGTCTTTTAAAACTTCTCATAGAGTTGATGAGATTTCAAATGACCGACAACATACTGATTTATCTATCTCTGATGAGGATCTATCTGATTCAGAAGATCCTGTCTCAGATATTGACACTGACAAACCCTCATATTTATTTAAAATGGAGTATATTCGTTCTTTATTAAAAGAAGGGTTGATTACATTAGATATGGAGGAGACTAGTCCTCTTGATATTAAAACTAGTAAACGTTTAAATTCTGTTTATAAACCTCCTGTAGTTATTCCAGAGGTTTTTCCAGTTCCTGATGCTATTTCAGATATGATTTCAAAGGAATGGAATAGACTGGGTACCTCTTTTATTCCTTCTTCAAGGTTTAAAAAATTGTATCCTTTGCCAACTGATAGATTGGAGATTTGTGAAAAGATCCCCAAAGTTGATGGGGCCATCTCTACTCTTGCTAAGCGTACTACTATTCCTACAGAAGATAGTACTTCTTTTAAAGATCCTTTAGATAGGAAACTTGATCTTATCTAAGGAAGGCTTATTTATGTTCAGGTCATCTTCTTAGGCCTGCTATTTCTTTGGCTGATGTTGCAGCTGCTTCAACTTGTTGGTTGGAAACTTTAGCGCAACAAGTATCAGATCATAATGTGTATAGCATTGTTAAATTAATTCAACATGCTAATAATTTCATTTGTGATGCCATTTTTGGTATCATCAGAATTGATGTTAGATATATGTCTTTAGCTATTTTAGCTAGAAGAGCTTTATGGCTTAAATCTTGGAATGCTGATATGACTTCTAAATCGACATTGCTATCTTTTTCTTTCCAAGGTAATAAATTATTTGGTTCTCAGTTGGATTCAATAATTTCAACTGTCACTGGGGGGTAGGGATCTTTTTTGCCTCAGGATAAAAAGTCTAAGGGTAAATTTAAAGCTTCTAACCATTTTCATTCCTTTCAACTTAATAAAGAACAGAAATCTAATCCTGCCCCTAAGGAATATGTTTCCAATTGGAAGCCTTCCTCAATCTAGAATAAATCCAAGCTATTTAAGAGATCTAAACCAGCCCCCAAGTCCGCATGAGGGTGCGGCCCTCATTCCAGCTCAGCTGGTAGGGGGCAGATTAAAAATTTTCAAAGATGTTTGGATCAATTCAGTCCAAAATCATTGGATTCAGAGCATTGTCTCTCAGGGGTACAGAATAGGTTTCAGAGTAAGACCGCCTGTGAGAAGATTTTTTTCTCTCACGCATTCCAGTGAACCCAGAGAAAGCTTAGACTTTCCCGAAGTGTGTTTCAGACCTGGAGTTATCTGGGGTAATCATGCCGGTTCCTTTTCAGGAACAGGGTCTGGGGTTTTATTCAAATCTATTCATTGTCCCAAAGAAAGAAAATTCATTCAGACCAGTTCTGGATCTAAAAATCTTGAATCGTTATGTAAGAGTACCAACATTCAAAATGGTGACTATAAGGACTATTCTGCCTTTTGTTCAGCAAGGGCATTATATGTCCACAATAGACTTACAGGTTGCATATCTTAATATTCCGATTCATCCAGATCACTATCAGTTCCTGAGATTCTCTTTTCAAGACAAGCATTACCAATTTGTTGCTCTTCCTTTTGGCCTAGCGACAGCTCCAAGAATCTTTTCAAAAGTTCTTGGTGCCCTTCTCTCTGTAATCAGAGAGCAGGGTATTGCGGTGTTTCCTTATTTGGACGATATCTTGGTACTAGCTCAGTCTTTACGTTCTGCAGAATCTCACACAAATCAACTAGTGTTGTTTCTTCAAAGACATGGTTGGAGGATCAATTTACCTAAAAGTTCTTTGATTCCTCAGACAAGAGTCACCTTTTTAGGTTTCCAGATAGATTCAGTGTCCATGACTTTGTCTTTGACAGACAAGAGACGTTTAAAATTGGTTTCAGCCTGTCGGAACCTTCAGTAGCAGTCATTCCCTTCAGTAGCTATGTGCATGGAAGTTTTAGGTCTCATGACTGCAGCATCGGACGCGAACCCCTTTGCTCGTTTTCACATGAGACCTCTTCGGCTTTGTATGTTGAATCAATGGTGCAGGGATTATACAAGGATATCACAATTAATATCCTTAAATCCCAATGTTCGACTATCTCTGACTTGGTGGTTAGATCACCATCGTATAGTTCAAGGGGCCTCTTTTGTTCGTCCAACCTGGACTGTGATCACAACAGATGAGAGTTTTTCAGGTTGGGGAGCTGTTTGGGGATCTCTGACAGCACAAGGGGTTTGGAAATCTCAAGAGGCGAGATTACCAATCAATATTTTGGAACTCCGTGCGATTCTCAGAGCTCTTCAGTTTTGCCTCTATTGAAGAGTGAACCGTTCATTTGTTTCCAGACAGACAATGTCACAACTGTGGCATATGTCAATCATCAGGGTGGGACTCACAGTCCTCAGGCTATGAAAGAAGTATCCCGGATACTTGTTTGGGTGGAATCCAGCTCCTGTCTAATCTCTGCGGTCCATATCCCAGGTATAGAAAATTGGGAAGCGGATTGTCTCAGTCGTCAACCTTTACATCCAGGAGAGTGGTCTCTTCACCCAGATGTGTTTTCTCAAATTGTTCAGATGTGGGGATTCCAGAAATAGATCTGATGGCATCTCATCTAAACAAGAAACTTCCCAGGTACCTGTCCAGGAGAAGGGGATCCTCATGCGGAAGCAGTGGATGCATTGACACTTCCTTGGGGTTATCAACCTGCTTATATTTTTCTGCCTCTAGTTATTCTTCCAAGATTGATCTCCAAAATCATCATGAAGCAATTGTTTGTGCTGCTGGTGGCTCCAGCATGGTCTTACAGGCTTTGGTATGTGGATCCTGTTTGAATGTCCAGTTGCCAACCTTGGCCACTTCCATTAAGGCCAGACCTATCTCAAGGTCCGTTTTTCCATCAGGATCTCAAATCATTAAATTTGAAGGTATGGAAATAGAACACCTAGTGCTTAGTCATAGAGGTTTCTCTGACTCAGTGATTAATACTATGTTACAGGCTTGTAAATCTGTTTCTAGAAAGATTTATTATCGAGTTTGGAAGACTTACATTTCCCGGTGTTCTTCTCATAAATTTTCTTGGCATTCTTTTAGACTTCCTAGAATTTTACAGTTTCTTCAGGATGGTTTGGATAAAGGTTTGTCTGCAAGTTCCTTAAAAGGACAAATCTCTGCTCTTTCTTTTTTTTTCCACAGAAAAATTGCTAAACTCCCTGATATTCACTGTTTTGCACAGGCTCTGGTTCGTATCAAGCCTGTTATTAAATCAATCTCTCCTCCTTGGAGTCTTAATTTGGTTTTGAAGGCTTTACAGGCTCCTCAGTTTGAGCCTATGCATTCTTTGGACATTAAATTGCTTTCTTGGAAAGTGTTGTTCCTTTTGGCCATCTCTTCTGCTAGAAGAGTTTCTGAATTATCTGCTCTCTTCTGTGAATCTCCTTTTCTGATTTTTCCTTCAGGATAAGGCAGTTTTGCGGACTTCATTTAAATTCTTACCTAAAGTTGTGAATTCTAACAACATTAGTAGAGAAATTGTTTTCCCTTCTTTGTGTCCTAATCCTAAGAATTCTTTGGAGACATCTTTACATTCTTTGGATGTGGTGAGAGCTCTGAAATATTATGTTGAAGCTACTAAAGATTTCAGGAAGACTTCTAGTCTATTTGTTATCTTTTCTGGCTCCAGAAAAGGTCAGAAGGCTTCTGCCGTTTCTTTGGCGTCTTGGTTAAAGCTTTTGATTCATCAAGCTTATTTGGAGTCAGGTAAATCCCCGCCTCAGAGAATTACAGCTCATTCTACTAGGTCAGTTTCCACTTCCTGGGCTTTTAAGAATGAAGCTTCAGTTGATCAGATTTGCAAAGCAGCAATTTGGTGTTCTTTGCATAGATTTACTAAATTCTACCATTTTGATGTTTTTGCTTCTTCGGAAGCAGTTTTTGGTAGAAAAGTTCTTCAGGCAGCTGTTTCAGTTTGATTCTTCTGCTTATAATTTAAGTTTTTTCTTTTTGTTTATAAGATTAAATTTATGATTTGGGTTGTGGATTAATTTTTTTCAGCGGAATTGGCTGTCTTTATTTTTTATCACTCCCTCTCTAGTGACTCTTGCGTGGAGTTCCACATCTTGGGTATTGCTATCCCATACGTCACTAGCTCCTCTTGACAATTACATGAAAGAAAACATAATTTATGTAAGAACTTACCTGATAAATTAATTTCTTTTATATTGGCAAGAGTCCATGAGGCCCACCCTTTTTATGGTGGTTATGATTTTTTTTGTATAAAGCACAATTATTCCAATTCCTTTGTTGATGCTTTTTACTCCTTTCTTTATCACCCCACTTCTTGGCTATTCATTAAACTGAATTGTGGGTGTGGTGAGGGGTGTATTTATAGGCATTTTGAGGTTTGGGAAACTTTGCCCCTCCTGGTAGGATTGTATATCCCATACGTCACTAGCTCATGGACTCTTGCCAATATGAAAGAAATGAATTTATCAGGTAAGTTCTTACATAAATTATGTTATGCCGCTAGAGGATAGTTCTTCGTTCAGAGAGCCGACGGATAAGAAAATTGAATCTTTTCTAAGCAAATTTTTCCAACATACAGGCTTTCTTTTTCAACTGGCGGCGGCAGTTTCCGCGGTTGCTAGAGCAGCTACCTATTGGTGTGACTCTGTGTCAGAACTTATCGAGGTGGAGTCTCCACTCGAAGATATTCAAGACAATATTAGAGCTCTAGGAATTGCTAATTCTTTTGTCTGTGATGCGATCATGCAGATTATTCGCCTAAATGCAGACTTCTGGCTTTGCAGTCCTAGCCCGAAGGGTGCTCTGGTTGAAATCTTGGTCTGCCGATATGCCTTCTAAGTTTAGACTCCTTTTGCTTCCCTTCAAGGGGAAGATTTTATTTGTATATGCATGATTAAGAACCTGTGTAGTTTGAAACGTTGCATTTTTATGCTTTTGTACTAACCTAATAAAGGATTACTTATATGGTGCGGCTGCTTCTTGGACTTTATATTATTTTGAGGTTTTGAGCATGAACCCTGCAGCAAGCTCATTCCTGATACTGGTGCTGAACTACTTTGGCCTTTTGAAGATTTTATTTGATCCAGGGCTGGATTCCATTAGTTCTACGGTTACCGGAGGCAAGGATGCCTTCCTACCGCAGGATAAGAAGAACAAGTCTAAGGGACGACAATCTTTTAATTTTTCTTCCTTTCATTCTGACAAGTCTCAACGACAGCAATCCTCATCTAAGTCAGAGCAACCCAAGAGCACTTGAAAGCTGGCGCAGTCCTGGAATAAGTCCAAACAGAATAAGAAGCCCACCGAGAACAAGTCGGCATGAAGGGGTGGCCCCCGATCCGGGATCGGATTGTGTAGGGGGCAGACTGTCTCTTTTCTCAGACGTTTGGTTCCGGGATGTTCAGGATCCTTGGGTTCTGGATGTCAGGCTTCGAATCTCGCCCACCAAGGGCCAGATTCCTACTCTCTAACCTTTCTGCCAGATCAGAAAAGAGGAAAGCCTTTTTAGGGTGCGTTCGGGATCTATCCTCCTTAGGAGTTATTGTCCTGGTACCTACAGAAGAAAGAGGTTTGGGGTTCTATTCAAACCTTTTCATGGTCCCAAAGGAGGGGGGAACTTTCCACCCGATTCTGACCTAAAGTGCTTGAACAAGTTTCTCAGTGTCCCTACTTTCAAGAAGGATATAGTATGGTCCATTCTTCCTCTGGTACAGGAAGGACAGTTCATGACCACTATAGATCTGAAGAATTCTTACCTTCATGTTCCAATACAAATACACAGGGAGCACTTTCAGTTCCTGGGGTTTGCTTTCCTGGATCAGCACTTCCAGTTCATTGCGCTTTCGTTTGGTCTAGCTACTGCTCCAAGAATCTTTACGAAGGCTCTGGTGGGCCTTCTAGCCGTTCCCAGAACCCAAGGTATTGCAGTAGCCCTATACTTGGATGATACTCTGGTGCAGGCACCTTCCTTTCATCTTGCGAGTCTCTTCGCAGTCTTCTTCGATTACATGGATGGAAGATAAACTTGGGAAAGAGTTCTCTTATCCCAAGTACCAGAGTGGAATTTCAGGGTATTATCATAGACTCCATATCCATGTGGATATTTCTAACTTCAGCTTGTCTTGCCCTCTGGAGCTCCTTGAGTCCCTCTGTGGCTCAGTGTATGGAGATGATTGGTCTTATGGTGTCCTGCATGGACATTATTCCTTTTTGCCAGATTCCATCTCAGACCTCTATAACTATGTATGCTGAGACAGTGGGACAGCGATCATTCAGATCTGTCCCAACAGATTGTATTAGACAGCCGGTCGAAAGAATTGCTCTCTTGATGGCACTTTCCAGATCATCTGTCACAAGGGACGTGCTTCCTAAGATCATCTTGGGATCTTACCCAAGCCTATCCGGATGGGGAGCGGTTTGGGGTGCCAGGAGGTCACAGGGACTGTGGACTCAGGATGAGTCCTCCCTTCCGATCAATATTTTGGAACTACGGGCAATCTTCAATGCCTTGAAGGCTTGGCCCCTTCTGGATTCGTCCCAGTTTATCATATTCCAATCAGACAATATAACCTCGGTTGCCTACATCAGCCATCGGGGGAACGAGAAGTCTTCTTAGAGATGAAGGAAGAATCTCCGATTCTGGAGTGGGCCGAGGCCCACAGCATGTTCGCTGTCAACGATCCACATTCCGGGTATGGACAACTGGGAAGCAGATTTTCTCAGCAGGCAATCATTTCACCCAGGGAAATGGTCTCTCCATCCCAAGGTGTTTTCAGAAATATGCAGCAATGGGGGATGCCGGAGATAGATCTCATGGCGTCCCATCTCAATACCAAGTTACCCAGGTATGGGTCGAGGGATCCTCAAGCGGAGCTAGTGGATGCACTGGCAGTGCCTTGGAGGTTCAATCCCATCTATCTTTTTCCTCCATTACCATTTCTTCCTCGTGTAGTGGCCGGCATCAAGCAGGAGAGTGCATCAGTGATCCTGATTGCTCCGTCGTGGCCATGGAGGACGTGGTTTGCGGATCTGGGGGGCATGTCCTCAGTGGAAGTTACTTTGTTGCAGAGACCTGCTGATACAAGGTCCTTTTGTTCATCAAAATCTAGATTCTCTGAGACTGACTGCGTGTAGATTAAACGCTTAGTCTAAGCCAAGAGAGGTGTTTCTGAGAGTGTCATTGATACTCTTATTCAAGCTCGTAAGCCTGTTACGCGGCGTATCTACCATGAAGTGTGGAGGACCTACTTGTATTGGTGTGAAGAGCGTGGGTTTTCGTGGCACAAGGTTAAGGTTGCCAAGATATTATCTTTTCTCCCGGATGGACTGAAGAAGGTTCTGTTGGCTAGTTCCCTTAGGGGACAGATTTCGTCTGTTTTGGTTCTATTGCACAAGAGACTGGCTGTTTTTCCAGGAGTGCAGTCCTTTGTTAAGGTTCTGATTAGGATCAGGCCTGTGTTTAGATTTGGGGCTCCTCCTTGGCGTTTAAATCTTGCTCTTCGTGTTTTGCAACAGGCTTTGTTTGAGCCTATGCATTCTATTGACATTAAATTGTTATCTTGGTAGGTTCTCTTTTCTCTGAAATTTCTGCTTTGCAATGTGAGTCCCCTTAGCTTGTTTTACATGCAGATAAGGCAGTTTTACATACTAAATTAGGGTTTCTTCCTAAGGTAGTATCAGATCGCAACATCAATCAAGAGATTGTTGTTCCTTCCTTGTGTCCTAATCTTTCTTCATCGAAGGAACGTTTGCTTCATAATTTGGATGTGGTTCGGGCCTTGAAGTTTTATTAGGCTACCAAGGATTTTAGACAATCTTCCTCTTTATTGTCTATTCGGGGAAGCGTAAGGGGCAGAAGGCCGCTACGACTTCTTTATCTTTCTGGTTCAGATGTGTCATCCGCATAGCTTACGAGACAGCGGGACATCAGCCTCCTGAGAGGAAAACGGCTCATTCCACTAGAGCAGTGGCTTCCTCCTGGGCCTTTAAGAATGCGGCCTCTATGGATCAGATTTGTAAGGCAGCGTCCTGGTCCTCCTTACATACCTTTTCAAAATTTTACAAGTTTGATGTGTTTGCTTCGGCTGAAGCAGCTTTCGGGAGAAAAGTTTTGCAGGCTGTGGTGCCCTCAGAATAGGGTTCGCCTCCTCTTTATTGTTCCCTCCCGTTATTCATTCAGTGTCCTCTGGAGCTTGGGTATAGTTTTCACAACAGTAAGGAATGAAGCCGTGGACTCTCTCTATCTTAGGAAGGAAAACAAAATTTATGCTTACCATATAAATTCCTTTCCTTCCGTATAGGGAGAGTCCACGGCCCCCGCCCGTTTTTCTTTCTTTGAGGGCAGCTCACTATTATTTATTTTTCTTCTGGCACCATTTATACCCTTATATTTCTTCTACTTTCCTTGTTCCCTCGGCAGTATGACTGGGGTAATGAGGAAGTGGGAGAGGTATTTAAGCCGGGGTGTTTTTGCCTCCTCCTCTTGGCCAGGTGTTGTATTTCCTAACAGTAAGGAGGGAAGCCGTGGATTCTCCCTATGCGGAAGGAAAGGAATTTATCTGGTAAGCATAAATTATGATTCTAATGACACGGTAAGTCCATGGGATCATCAATCACTGTTGGGAATATCACTCCTGGCCAGCAGAAGAAGGCAAAGAGCACCACAGCAAAGCTGTTAAGTATCACTTCCCTTCCCACAAACCCCAGTCATTCTCTTTGACTCTAGTACAAGGAAGAGGTGAAGTAATGAGGTGTCCTGATTAAGATTCTTCTATCAGGATTTTTTTATTTTGAAGTCTGGGCAAGATTGCTCTGGCCTTCAATCACAATTTGGGTCTAGCTGTACTCCACGTTAGTCTCTTCAGCAGAGCTGTGGTAAAGTGGGCTTTGCTGCGTTTTTCTAACATGTTGCTGCCCTGGTATAGAAAGCCTGAGTAAGCTTTCTCTGTCTTTATTACACAGGTCTCTGTGAGGGGCGGCATCCTCTCATACTTTGTGAGTCGTCTGACTGCCGGACTTCTAGAATGCAGGTAAGTGCCTTTTTGTCTTCTGGGGCTAGGAGGCTGGCACTAAAGGGGTTAAGGGACCCTGGTTAGTATCTCTAATGTCTGAATGTCTGTACTTAATTTGGGACTCAAATCCTTAGCAGGATGGTTAATGGCAGTGGGCAGGCATAAGTCTGGCATGTGTTATGGAGACTTGGAGTTAATCTACTTTTAGGTAGGAAGAAGTTAACTCTCCTTGGGGCTCAGATTTGGTTAGGGCATAAGTTTTAATTTCTCTCTTAGCTAGGATGTCTTGTTCATTTTTTCGTTAACACGGATCAACTGTTTATTTTACAATGTTGCCTACGATATACTTGTGGGAAGCCTAATAGGAGCGCTCTCTTTTTCGTGGCGCCTTACTAGGAGATGATCTGGTGAAGCGTAGGTGCTATGTTTTAATTATGTCTACCCACGGCAGTGAAAGTTCTGAGTGGGTAAGGAGACACTTGTATATCTCGACTTTGTAAATGTTTTTGCATCTGTTCCTGGCGGCAATATGAAGCGTGATATATATACGTGTTTCATCTCTGTTGTATTCACCCCCTCCTCCTTCTCAGGGTGGCGCCATCTTGTGCTAGGTTGATTGGCAATGTTCCAGCATCGTTCACAATGGAGTGGTGTTATGTTTTCAACAGGCTCTGAGTTTGTCAGCACTAGTAATATTTATGTCTAGGATATATATTTCTGTTTTCCGATACAGAGAGTCGGAATTTGCAAGAGTTTTAAGGATATGTCGGTCCCCTCCCTGTGAAAATAATGTTATTTACCACGGTAGTTTAGTGTTTACACGGAACTGCTCTAGCAATTCTTTTTTTATCAAGTGTATATGATGGAAGCACATATACTGGTCACATATGTTTTAAAAAAAAAGTTTATTTTAGTTGGATATGTCTTCAGATAGAATTATAGACAATATCCTCTATACATTAAGACTGCTTAAGTAACAATATGGTTAAGTAAGCAGTTATTGTCTGGAAGTTCTGTCTTGTTTTTCCTATTCTGGGTTAACAACTTAAATTTTTTTTTACAAAAAATAAATATTTTTTGAACGCACATTTGAATAGAGATCAAGGGGAGGAGCTGTGGAAACCAGAGCACGCTGAGCATGGCGTGCATGATGGAGTAGCAGCAACCTGTTTCTTGCTAAACCCCCTGTCGCCACTACCGTTGTCGGTGCCGTTGCACCCTAGGTAGCTGGGCTAGTCTATCGCCAGCGCAGGTGGAAGTTCACTGAGGCTGAATCCTCGGCTTGTTCGCCAGAGCCGCAACCTAATAGAGCTGTTAAGCTGAATCTACAAAGTTACCGCCCCGGCTAAGATATCACCAGCACCCGAGATAGCGCAACTTACAGAGGCCGTCCCCCAGCCTGAGACACTTCAGTGGTTTGCATGGTGCGGTAATCTCCCGCAGTCGAGAGGGCTGAAGGGCTACGACGCTGCCTTAAATTCAAGAGCCGCATAAAATCCGGTGGTTGGGAACGGATCGCTGGCATCTCGCCAGAATAGGAAGAGTGTCATACCTGCCTGTAAGACCTGCTGTTGCGAGATACCTCAACGTGGTCAGAGAGAGAAGTGCGGAGCAGGTGCAGTGCTGCGGCTGAGTATCTTGTCCTTTGGTGAGGTTTATTTCATCTCCTGGGTAACACAGGACCCTTTTGTAATACCCGTTGTGGGGTGAGAATGCCCCCTAGGGTATAGTAGTAATATACTCTGATGCTCGAGAGTTATCTAAAAAGTGGTAATGGCTGCTTTTTCCAACTGGTTAGTCTGAGACTGTCATCGTTGTTATTCCTGCATAGGGACTGAGCATTAACACTGAAAAACATCACCTGGGAAAAGATTGACATTAGGCTATATAACATCTCACTGTGCAAGCCTTTTTTCTTTCTGGAGCTATCAGGCTTTATATAAAAGCTCCAGTGGGACAATTATAGGCCCTCTATATTTATTGTGTCAAATCCTATTATATTTGCTGTAGGAGGGGGTCCTTTTCAGGTTGTTTAAAACTGCATATTTTCTTGCCGCTTTTCTACATATTTGTTTTTCTGCCTCTCAAATCCTGATTTGTTCAGTATTTTATATAGTGATATATAAGTCTTGGAATATTGTGCTTGTATATTTAAGTTTGTACTATCCTTGAGAATTGAATTGGCAGGTCACTATACTTAGAGTATATATTTAAATTGCATATTTGTGTCATAATAATAGGCATTAGACTAGGATTAGTTTAATTGAATCTTGACAATTTCTGCAAAGAGGAGATTGTGTTACAGTCAATATCTTGATATTTTTATTTAGGCTAGTGAGAATAAGATATACCTCAGGAATACACTAATTAACTGGTCAGATTTACTTATTTACACATCACTGGCTCTTTTTTTTCTTTTTTCACGATATCTAAAAAAAAAAAAATATATATATACTTACCCCTTAGATGGGCACAAGTTGAGGTCTGGTTGAGCAATATTGAAGCAGTAATAGCTTCCCTACTCTGTATTATATTTAAACTATTACACTGTTCACAGGTGTGTATTTTTGTTTCTTTTTTCTCTTTGGATGTTTATTGTTTATTTTTTTCTTCTTTTTTTCACGTTCTCTTCTTCTTTCTTTTTTTTGATTGTTAATGGAAAAATTTTGCACCCAGGTGAAAATTAATTCACCCAAAATGCCAGTGAAAGCAAAAGATAAGAAAAGTAGAATAACTGATTCCAGTTCTGATAGCTTAAATGAGGCTGTTGGGGTTTCAATAGATCATCAAGTGTTGATTTCCAAGTTAACTGACTTATTCTCCCCACAATTCGAGTCTATTAAAAAGGAATTAGGTACTATCTCAATGGAAATAACTACATTATCTGCTGAAGTCAGACAGTTTTCAACTAGGCTGTTAGAAGCTGAAAGCAGAATCTCTGATTTAGAGGATCAAATGAATGTACAGGAATCTATAATCTGTAAACAAGATTCTAAAATTAAAAATATGCAGCTTCGCCTGGAGGATTTGGAAGATCGCTCCAGGCATAATAATATTAGGTTAGTGGGCCTGCCTGAAAGCCCTGAATTTGAAGACTTAATAAAATTGATTTCTTATACCCTACCTCAAGCAGTGGGGATGCCAACCCATATGTTACCACTTATAATTGAGAGAGCGCATAGGCTTGGCCCTAAAAGATTAGGCTCAGACGGTATTGTAAAAAATAGGATGTGTATAGTCAAGTTTTTAAAATTCCAAGACAAAATTGAACTGTTAAAATGTTATAAAAAAAGTGATCCTCCTATATTTGGAAATTACAAAGTCTTATTATTCCAAGACTTTTCATCTGAGACCTCTTCTAAAAGGAGATTAATGGCCCCATATTGTACACAATTAATCAAAAAAGGTATTAAAGCACATCTGCTATACCCGGCTCGTATTTTAGTTGAGGAGGGGGATGCTAAAGTAATCTTCAATGATGTCACTGAAATCAGGAAATATTTAGGTGCTGAATAGTGGTGTATAATAGTTTTCAGTGTAGCTATATTATCCTGTAAAGAGATCAGTATTATGAGCACGTATGTTCCTGTTAGGTTGAATTTGCTTTGTCTTTTTGTTTTTCTTCTCTCCCTTTTTCTCTTCTTTCTTATAATCCTTTTTTTTTTTTTTTTTTTTTTTTCTCCTCTCCCCCCCCTTCCCCCTGTGCACCCTCCCCAGTGTATTATCGTTTTAATAAACCCTGTAGATAGTATATCTTGTGAAGATTTTTTATGACTGACGGAATTAGATTCTTGTCATGGAATGTAGGGGGCATTTCCTCCCCTAGTAAGCGCAAATTGATTATCAAAACATTAGCCAGAAATAAACCTGATATTGTCTTTCTTCAAGAGACACATATTAATGAACAAGAGGCAGCTAAATTGAGAATTCAATGGGTGGGGAAAGTTATTTCCTCATCTGGGAGTACTAGAAAGTGTGGGGTAGTGATTCTTATACACAGAGATCTAGAATATAAGGTTCTTAATGTAGAAATAGATCCAGCCGCTAGATTTATTTTGTTGCAAATTCAAATAAAAAATGTAAATTTTGTTTTATGTAATATTTACGCACCTAATACATTTTCTGGAGCGTTTTGGGAGGAAATAAGAGTAAGACTAACTCCTTTTATCTCAGAAGCTGTTATTCTGGGAGGAGATTTTAATGCAGTATTATGTCCTACGTTGGATAGGCTCTCTAAAAAAAATAGAATACAATATCATAGAAACGCAAAATGTCTGAAAAAATTTTGCCAAATGCTAAAATTAGTTGATGTGTGGAGAATCAAGAATCCGGATATACAGGCCTTTTCATGTGAGTCAAAAGCTCATAAAACACTTTCTAGAATAGATTTTTTTCTAACTTCTGAAATCCTTGCTGTACATAAATTAGAGGCGGAGATTGGAGAAATTAGAATATCTGACCACGCAATTATTTCATTATCCTTCTCAATAACTGAAAATAGGGCCCATATACCTAGATTCTTTTTTCCTAGATATTTATGTTCTAACCCTAGATTCATTAACAAATTGAAGTCCGTGTGGCAGGAATATTGTTCTCATAATATGAATTATTTTGAAAAACCTGAAATATTTTGGGAAGCGTTTAAAACGGTGATTAGAGGGGAAATCCAGGCCTATATAAGCTTAGTCAAGAAAAAAAATAGAGCATGGGAAGTCCAGATTAATAATAAAGTGAGGAATTCTTTCAAAAATTATTGTTCAGATCGTACAGAATTTAACTGGAGGAAGTATCTAGATAGTAGGAGAGAAAGAGACATATTTTTAAAGAAAAGATCACTAGAAGAGGAAGTCAAAATTAGTCTGCAATTTAAAGGCTTCCATGGTTGCTCAGCCAAATATCTTGCTAGGTTAACTAAAATCAGGAAAAAAAAAAATGCGATTCTAGCTATTCAGACTGGTAATGACCGCTTTACTGAATCTAGAGAAATCTCTGAGGTCTTTTTTTCTTATTATCAGCAACTTTACTCCAGTATAGAATCAAATGCGTTGAATCAAGAAATATTTTGGACTAAGATAAAGATGCCTCAAATACAGGTCGACGATTTAACCTCAATTAATGCACCCATCTCTATAGATGAAATAAGAAAGGCTATAAATAACCTTAAACTTAACAAAGCACCAGGGCCGGATGGGCTGCCTGCAGAGCTTTATAAATGTATTGGTGAAGATCTTCTGCCAATTCTGGAAAAATTGTTTAATCATTATTTCTTGGCTGATGATCCTATCTCGAGTTCTTTCTCTGCAGCTAATATATCCTTGATATTGAAGAAAGGTAAAAATGCGGAAGACCCAGCATCTTATAGGCCAATCTCTGTGCTTAATTCTGACTACAAGATTTTAATGGCTATCATTTTTTCTAGGCTTTCATTGGGCCTTCATAAAATTATCCATCCTGATCAGACAGGATTCATGGCTGCTAGAAACTCTACAAAAAATATCCGCAAGCTTATAAATTTTCTGGATTATGCCTGGAATATAGATCAAAATAGTAAGAAACCCTTGCTGCAAGATGTTGCTATATTTTCATTAGACGCAGTCAAAGTGTTTGACTCAATTGTATGGCAGTATCTATTCAGGGCATTAGATAATTTCGGGTTTAAAGGCAATTTTGTACAATTTATATCTAAACTCTATTCAAAACCAATATCTTTCTTGCTTATTAACGGATCTCTGTCTCCTAAGATAGTTCTTCAGAGAGGTACCAGGCAGGGGTGTCCCCTATCGCCACTATTATTTAACATCGCGCTTGAGCCATTGGCGATTCGCCTTAGGGATATCTTAATAGGAGTACAGATGGGCCCTCAGAAACTTAAAACGTTACTTTATGCTGATGACGTTTTGATCTTCTTAGCTAATTGTCAGCAATCTATACCGGTCATTCTACAAGCGCTTGACGATTTTAGTTCCTTCTCTGGGTACAGGATTAATCTAGAAAAAAGTGAGTTAATGCGTTTAGGTACTACCTCCCCTATATTTAATATACCGTTTAAGGTGGTTGACACTATTAAGTATTTGGGTTTAGTCTTGTATAAAAATCCGTCCCAATGGTATAAGGCAAACTTTGAATCCCTGTTTCAAAAAATTGAAAGAGATCTTCAGATATGGGCGGTATTTCCGTTGTCAATTATGGCTAAGATTAATCTAATAAAATCTATCATATTTCCTCGTCTTCTTTATCCCCTTCAGAATCTTCCATTATTCATCTTAAATAAAGATCTAAAGAAGATTTACACACAGTTTTCTAGATTTATCTGGAATAATAAAAAACCTCGCATATCGCTTCTTAGATTAATGCAAAAACCTGAATCAGCTGGCCTGGCTCTTCCTAATCTTAAATTATATAATGTAGTGGCACTGGTTAAAATAGCGGTAGACTGGCTTGCAGGAACTAATATTGTTTCTTCAGATGATATGGAAACCTTTTTAATCACACCATTTTCTCTAAAGGCCATTTTGCATCTGCCGGTACGCAAGCTACCTCAGAATGTATCTGGACTTTTTTCAATTAAAAATATTATTATTGCCTGGCAAAAGTTTTGTAAATGCCTGGATATAGACTTCTCATTTTCTGAATTCTTACCTATTATAGGTAATCCTAGCTTTCTACCTGGAATGTATCAGGAAGTATTTAAGGAATGGGCTCAAAAAGGGTTGGTGTCTGTGAATCAGTTATTAGATGGAAATTGTCAAATATATACGTGTCGATCCTTGTTTAATAAATATGAGTTACCCCAGGCTAATTTGTTTGCATATTTTCAAATTCGTCATTTTTTCCTCTCACAAAATTGGTCGTTTCCATTATCAATTGCGTGGTCAGATATTAGACTCTCCATTAAAAAATATTTGGCAGGAGATTCATCGATCTCATTGCTATATGACATTATGTTGAATAAACAAAGCTTGGTATATATGGATAACATCTGTAATTCTTGGTCTACATTAATGCCTACAATGGATCATAAAAAAATTAAACAGAGTTTTGATTCTCTTTATAAATGTAGAGTTCCAATGGGCATGAGGGAATCTCATATGAAGATGATTAATAATTTCTATCTATCTCCTCTTAGGTTATCTAAGTTTTATATAACAATGGTTAGCAGATGTCCACGCTGTTATTATAATAAAGCGGATACAGGGCACATGTTTTGGTCTTGTCCTAGAGTTAGACAGCTCTGGTTAAAGATAATTTTTTGGTTTAATAAACTATATAAAGTGTCGATAGGATTGTCTTTGGAAGAAGTCTTGCTCTTGGTTCCTTCACAGAATGCTATTAGTAATAGTACTAGAAATAGTCTTAACACTATTATATTAGTGGTTAGAAGCTGCTTGCTTAAAAATTGGAAGGCTAAGCTTGTACCAGGGCTTGCCCTGATCTTTAAATATATCCAGGAACAAATAGTATATGAATCATACCATCTTAAGAATGCGGCAGAAAAGAGGATTAAGAACTTCTTATGGAAATGGTCTCCAGTTATTTTAACTTACCCAAGACCACTTCAAAAACGGATTCTTTATCCATTTTTGCAATCAGTTAGTTTTGCGGAATTGACATTATTAGATGTTTTTCCACCGTCATGGATTGAGGGTCTTTGAAAATAAACGGTGGGTGGGTTGCAGGGGGGTGGGGGAGTTGGGGAATTTTTTTTTTTTTCTTTTTTTTCTTTCTTTTTTCCCCCCTTTCCCTTGTGTTATTTCTCTGTCTGTTTGTCTATATGTAGTCCTCCCCGCCCAGGGGATTAGGAAGAATTCTAAATCCAGCAGTTAAATCGATCTTTGAGAAAATTATTAATTTTATTATAGAATTTGGTTTTTCCTTGTTATAAGATCATGTGATGTACAATGTTTTGACCCTGCGTGGTGCAAAAAGATAAGATATGGAAAAGTTTTGAAGAATGTTTTCATTTATTATTTTCATTTATTGATATGGTCTTTGTAAAATTTTGCTGGATTTAAATAAAGAAAAAAAAAAGAATTTAAAAAAAAAAAAAAAGAGATCAAATAGATTGTTGCCCTCTGAGCTTCATGTCTCCCAGGAAGATGTTGTTTAGGCAAAGCCGCAGCTTTCTCCTTCTACGTCCCAAGCCTCTATGGCTTCTCTGGCAGTGCCCTGCAGTTCCTCTTAAATCTCCTGGAGGAGGTTATTTGCCTGCAGAAATTATTGCCCAGGTATCTTATCTTTGGCATTATTTGTTTTTCCTATACTAAAGGGAATTTGCAAGAGAAATATTTGAAATTCAGATAGCAAGGTTTCTGTTCCCTATGCTCTACATAGATAGATCTTCCTCATAGGTCTGATGTGGAGGATATGTTGGTAGCCTCTGAGGCTGAAATCTCAGATTCGGTCAGTATAATTCCTTCATCTGAGGCTGAAGTAGTATCCTTCAGACTTAAGCCTGGACACCTTCGTGTATGGTAAGGGAGGTTCTGGCTACTTGGAGCGACTCCGATACGTTGTCATTGTCAACCCTAAGGAATCTTGTAAACTTTATAAATGTTAGGTTTTGTTTTACTGTTCCAGTTAATGCTAGGAGTCTGATCACAGGAATGGTCGCTGTCTCCATTATATATCAGGGCGCATGGTGCCTAAGCAGTAGGACATTTCTACTCTGGCTAAGAGAACTATGGTTCCTAGAGAGGATAGCTGTTCTTCAAGATCATTGGACTAAGCTGGTGGATTCTGGGGTTTGTAATGCCACTGTATCATGTGAGGCATCTTATTGGTGCAATGCCTTCCTGATTCCAAATTGATAAAGATCCTTTTGGTGCAGATCTAGTTCAGAATTGAGGCTCTTAAGCGGGCCAATTCTTTATTTCTGATGCTACCAAGCAGTTTCATCTGGGAGCCAAGGTATCTGGCTTCGCTGTACTAGCTCCCGTGGATTTATGGACAGTGGGTTTTTGGTGCATGCGTACAAGGGTGAAACTTTGTTTGGTTCTGAATGCTTTGATTACAGGAGTTTGCCCCCAATATGGGATTGGTCCAAGTAGGGGGTTGATTCTCTGACTTCAAACATAGCTACGAGATGTCCCAGGTAGTCTGTGGACATAGTACTACAGGGTTGCTACATTGAAGCCATTCCCTCCTTGTTTGAGGCAGGTTCCACCTCTCTTTGGGGTTACGAAAAGGAGGGAACTTTTCACCCTATAGTAGGCCTAAAGGGTCTCAACAGGTTGTCTCAGGGTACCGTTCTTCATATGAAAACCAGTGGTCCCTTCCTTTTGATCTAGGAGGGTCAGGTTATAGTGAACATAGTCCTGGAGGACACGTACTTTCAAGTTCCTGAGGTTTGCCTTTTTTGTCAAGCTCTTTCAGCTGGTGGTTCTCCCCTTGACCTTGCAAGGTTTTTAGAGGAGACTGTATTGGTAATGATCAGGTTTCAGGGAATTGCTGTGGTGCCATTTCTGGACGTCATAAAGGTTCAGGCGCCATCTTTTCTACAAGCAAACGCTCATTGAGATCTTGTTGCCTCTCTTCATTCCTCGAATGGAAGTGAATCTGAAGATGAGTTCCCTTGTTCCGGCTACAGAGGTAGTTTCTTAGGGACCAGATTCATTTCTCTATCTCTGAAATATTCTTGACAGGGGTCAGGAAATGGAGAATTCTTTATTCTTGCCTCTCTCAGCACTCTACTGTTTGGCCCTTTAGTAAATCAATGTGTGGAGGTAATGGGCTGATAGTTGCTTCATGGACATCATCCCTTTGCTCGATCCGTTGGATAGTCTGCAGTTATGCATGTTCAGATAGTGGATCCGAGGATCTTGTGACTCTGTCTTGGAGGACAGATCTGGATCTGTCGACATGAGATTCTTCCCTGTTGATCAGAGGGGGGAATTAGTGGTAGAGTGCTCACTTTGCTGGCGAGAGGTAGCAGGATGGTTTCCCGCATTCTCCAGAATCTTTCGGTCTGTCTCGAGGCACATGCTTTCGGAGACCTTCCTGAATAATAGTCACGGTCGCTAGCCTGTTGGGTTGGTAACTATGGATTTGGGAGGAACTCGCTCTCCCTATATCAATCTTGTAGTGAAGAGCGATATACAATGCTCTGATGTCTTGACCTTGGTTGTCTTATCCGGTTTTTCAGGTTCTAGTTGCAAATTCATCTCAGTGGTTTACATTACCACCTAGGAGGTACCTGGAGTTCTTATCCACTATTCACTTTTAAAGAGTGTATACCGATGGCGGACTTCTTGAGCAGTCAGATTTTTCATACCGGGGAGTGGGCACTCTCCTGAAGGTGTTCTCCAGGGTAATCCTCACATGGGGGGGGGCGCTTGAGTTGGAGTTGGCAATACGCCAATTTTCCATGTTGTTTGTGTTCAGCAGGCTGCTCTCTTAAATTACCTGGTGGTTCCTTGGGGTTTTCAGTCTGATTGCTCTCTTTCCAAGAGTCATTGTTCGTTTCAAATGGGAGTGAGTATCTGTATTTTAAAAGTTCCTGCATAGTCACAGGATCTGGTTTTCAGTCTTGGCAAAAATGATTTCTTCCACCTTGGTGGTTGTTCCTGAGGAAGGACCTCTAATTCAGGGTTCATTCTTTCATTCAACTTTGTTTTCTCTGAAGCTTTCTGCTTTGAGATTAAATGCTTAGTTTTTCTTTTAAGACTGGCCTTTTTGAATAGGTCTTAAGTCTGTTTCTGGTTTCTCTTAACGTATGGTATGGGTAAATTCCCGGATTGGTGTGAATCCATGGACTACTCTTGGAAGTAGGGTCAGGTTTCCTAGGGGTTTTGCCCTTCTCCAGGTCGGTCTGGAGGACAGTTTGTCAGTCAGTTTTCTGAGGGGTCAGATTCTGCATTATCTTTTGTGTCTGACAGATGTGCGAGACATGTATACTTTGTTAGAGACTAGTTAGTATCAGTCCTGTGTTTAAGTCTGTTGCTCTTCTTGGAGCTTTAACCTTTTAAGGTTTTTGCAGCGGGCTCAGTTTGAGCTATAGGCCTCTAGTTATCAACGTGTCTACTTACCTGCCTTCGCCGGCCCAATACGCCCGCCTAAGCTCGCCTACCATCGCCGCCGCGGACCTGAAAAATCTCGCCAAAGTTATCAATAAATCTGTCAAAAAGCTGCGCACCAAGTACGGGGCGATGAGCAGCGGACTGTGATAGTTATCACTCATCCGATCTCGCTGCTCTTCGGCTTTTTGACAGCTTTATTGACAAGCTGTCACTAAGCACCCACACTAACTATACTGTTCTACCCCCTATACCGGCGCCCCCGGAGCCCCCCGCAGCTATATAAAGTTATTAACCCCTAAACCACTGCCCTAGACCCCGCCGCAACTATAATAAATGTATTAACACCTAAACCGCCGCTCCCGGACACCGCCGCAACTATAATAAATGTATTAACCCCTAAACCGCCGCTCCCGGAGCCCACCATCACCTACATTATACCTTGTAACCCCTATCCTGCCCCCCCCTATACCGCCGCCACCTATAATAAATTTATTAACCCCTATCCTGCCGATCCCGGACCCCGACACAACTAAATAAATTGTTTAACCCCTAAACCGCCGCTCCCGGCCCCCGCCGCCACCTATATTAAACTTATTAACCCCTATCCTGCCCACCCTACACCGTTGCCACCTATAATACATTTATTAACCCCTATCCTGCCCCCCCACACCGCCGCCACTATAATAAAATTATTAACCCCTAACACCCCCCTAACTTAAATATTAATTAAATACATCTAAATAAATTTAACTCTTATTAAATTAATTATTCCTGTTTAAAACTAAATACTTACCTTTAAAATAAACCCTAATATAGCTACAATATAAATAATAATTTTATTGTAGCTATCTTAGGATTTATTTTTATTTTACAGGCAAATTTCAATTTATTTTAACTAGGTACAATAGCTATTAAATAGTTATGAACTATTTAATAGCTACCTAGTTAAAATAAAGAGAAATTAACCTGTAAAATAAAAACTAACCTAAGTTACAATTACACCTAACACTACACTATCATTAAATAAATTATTCCTATTTAAAACTAAATACTTACCTGTAAAATAAACCCTAAGATAGCTACAATGTAATTAATAATTACATTGTAGCTATTTTAGGATTTATATTTATTTTACAGGTAACTTTGTATTTATTTTAGCTAGTTAGAATAGTTATTAAATAGTTATTAACTATTTAATAACTACCTAGCTAAAAGAAATACAAAATTACCTGTAAAATAAATCCTAACCTAAGTTACAATTAAACCTAACACTACACTATCATTAAATTAATTAAATAAATTACCTACAAATAACTACAATTAAATACAATTAAATAAACTAACTAAAGTACAAAAAAAAAGCTAAGTTACAAAAAATAAAAAAAATAAGTTACAAACATTTCAAAAATATTACAACAATTTTAAGCTACTTACACCTAATCTAAGCCCCCTAATAAAATAACAAAGCCCCCCGAAATAAAAAATGCCCTACCCTATTCTACATTAAAAAGTTACCAGCTCTATTACCTTACCAGCCCTTAAAAGGGCCAAAGAAAACAGCTCTTTTGCCTGTAAAATAAAAATACAACCCCCCCCCTCAACATTACAACCCACCACCCACATACCCCTACTCTAACCCAAACCCCCCTTAAATAAACCTAACACTACCTCCCAGAAGATCATCCTAGCTTTAGCCGTCTTCAGCCAACCGTCCACCGATGGAACCGAAGAGGAGATCCGGAGCGGCAGAAGTCATCATCCAAGGGGCGCTGAAGAAGTCTTCCATCCGATTGAAGTCATCATCCAGGCGGCGTCTTCAATCTTCATCCATCCGGAGCGGAGCGGAGCCATCTTCAGGCGAGCCTACGCGGAGCCATCTTCTTCCACCGACGACTGAACGACGAATGACGGTTCCTTTAAGTCACATCATCCAAGATGGCGTCCCTCGAATTCCGATTGGCTGATAGGATTCTATCAGCCAATCAGAATTAAGGTATAAAAAATCTGATTGGCTGATCCAATCAGCCAATCAGATTGAGCTCGCATTCTATTGGCTGTCCCGATCAGCCAATAGAATGCAAGCTCAATCTGATTGGCTGATTGGATCAGCCAATCAGATTTTTCCTACCTTAATTCCGATTGGCTGATAGAATCCTATCAGCTAATCGGAATTCGAGGGGCGCCATCTTGGATGACTTTACTTAAAGGAACCGTCATTCGTCGTTCAGTCGTCGGTGGAAGAAGATGGCTCCGCGTAGGCTCGTCTGAAGATAGCTCAGCTCCGCTCCGCTCCGGATGGATGAAGATTGAAGACGCCGCCTGGATGATGACTTCAATCGGATGGAAGACTTCTTCAGCGCCCCTTGGATGATGATCTCAATCGGATGGAAGACTTCTTCAGCGCCCCTTGGATGATGACTTCTGCCGCTCCGGATCTCCTCTTCGGTTCCATCGGTGGTCGGCTGGCTGAAGACGGCTAAAGGTAGGATGATCTTCAGGGGGGTAGTGTTAGGTTTATTTAAGGGGGGTTTGGGTTAGAGTAGGGGTATGTGGGTGGTGGGTTGTAATGTTGAGTGGGGGTTGTATTTTTATTTTACAGGCAAAAGAGCTGTTTTCTTTGGGGCATGCCCCGCAAAAGGCCATTTTAAGGGCTGGTAAGGTAATAGAGCTGGTAACTTTTTTTTTTTTTTTTTTTTTTTAAATATCTTTATTTAGTGGGGACCCAAACGGGCATACCACCACAAGGAATAAGACAATATACATGAAGTAACAAGAAAATAACATAACTTACATAAAGTGATATCCTGATAGGAAACTTACATCATGCGGCTAATGTGGCTAGTGAGAATTTAATGCATTCCCAGAGCGGTTAACACCCGTCTAGGTAACTTTTTTAATTTTCTAGGTGATCCGAAAGGGGAAAGAGGGGGTGGGAGAAGAGAGGGGTTTGGGGGGGAACGGGAGGTGCTGATGAGAGGGGGGGGGGAGGGGGGAGGGGGAGAGTGGGGTGGGAAGGTGGGGGGAGGGGGAAAGGAGAGAGAAGGGGGAAATGAGGGTGTCTTAGTAGGGTGGTGGAGGAGGGAAGGCAGAGGGGGGTAGGAGGTAAAGAGGGGTAAAGATGGGGAGGGGGTAGGGGGGGAGGGAAACATATTAGATTCAAACAATCAGGTCAGAACCATATATCTAGTCAGCAGATGTCAGCTCATTTTATCTCAAGAAACAAAAATGCCATAAAAGGCACAAAAGGCATAAATCACTGGGAAGGAGAAGGAGGAGGCACCTGGTCCGCCCGCTGTAGCTCTCAACATGCTCTTTCGTGTATCCGTGCGGAAGAGGAAGAAGGGAAGGGGGGGATTAAGATAAAGAGTACCGTCAGAGGTCACTAAGATGTCTCACCGATTGGTTGCCTCTTAGTCTTTCTGTCAGAATAAACGTGCTCTCAGCAAAAGGTAACATTAACTGTGTGTAACTGCTGACAGGTAGAGACAATAGGTATGGTTCCCATTTTGTGAAAAATGCTTTGATTCTTCTCTCTAGGTCTCCCTTGACATCTGCCTGTTCTATCAGTAGTTGTGTATGTAGAAGCTTTGTGAATTGTGTGATGTGCGGTGGTTTACTGGAGGCCCAGTGTGTTAGAATAAGCTTTCTAGCAATGAGGATGGCGGTATTCAGAAAGCGGTCCTGCGGGGTACTCTGTGTATGCCCCCTAAGAAAGAAAGTGTCCCAAGCTGAAAGGACAGGCATTTCGCCGCATTTTTTCCTCAACCAGAACTGGATCTTACTCCAGTATTGAGCTATTTTAGGGCAGCTCCAGGACAAATGTGTAATGTCTGGTTTAGGTGAGGAGCATTTGGGACAGGTGTCTAGTGCACCCTGGACCCATTTGGCTCTCAGCTGAGGGGTGATATAGCTCAGATGAATGAATTTGAGGTGCATCTCTCTGTAGTGCATTGCTAGTGTGCTCCTGGCTACTAGTTGGAAGCTATCTGAGATAGTGTCCTCACTAACATCAAGATCAGTGCAGCTTTTCCACTTGGCGCTTAATTGTTGTAATATTTCAGCGGACTTAGTTTCCATGATTAAGCTGTAAATGTATGAAATGGAATGTGATCCTTGCCTAGTTAGGGCACAGATATTGTCTATTGGTGAGTGGCTTCTGCCACTGAGTCCTTCAGACATCAGTTTATGAACATAATGTATGGATTGGAAGTATGCGAATGTGCTATGTCTAGGTAGGTCAAATCTGTCCTGTAGGTGTGCCAGCGAGAATGGTTTGTCCGTAAGTGAGTCTATTAGCTGTGCGACTGTGTGTAAACCCTTCTCCTCCCATAGAGCAAACATTTTTGTGGTCATGCCTGGGAGGAAAGCCGGGTTGCCCTGTAATGGGAGATGTTTGGTAACTTTGTTAGGGAGCTTCCACCACCTGCACAACTTTGCCCATGCTCTGAGCGGATCTTTAAATAGGATGTTGTCTTTAATTCGGGCAGGGAGGGTATGGAGGGGAGCGTGGGGTAAGAAAGCTAGGTGAAGTGGATGGGCGAGGGATTTCTCAAGCTTTTCATCATTAAAAGTCGATGTACGTGCCAGCCAGTCAAAGACCAGCTTGGTTAGTGTCGCCCAGTTGTACCACTCCACATTTGGGAGTCTCAGTCCCCCTTTATTAGTTGGTAGGGCTAGCTTTGTTCTGCTGATTCTGTGTTTTCTCGAGTTCCATACGAAATCGCTGAAAACACTGGTAATATTCTTCAGGTCCTGCTTCGTGAGCAGCAGAGGGAGCAACTGCAGGGGGTATAGCAGTTTGGGCATTGCCATCATTTTGACCAGACTTGCCCGACCTGATAAGGAAATTGGCAATTTGGCCCAGCTCGTCAGTAACGTGCGTATCTGCGCTATCACTGGAGGGATGTTCAATTTGTAAATTAAGTGTGGGTTAACGTGGAGATGTATGCCCAGATATTTAAAAGAGCCGTCAGTAATTTTAAGTGCGGTGTGTGGAAGTGAGGAGGGGTGTGGATTAGTGAGGTATGTCAGCTCCGATTTGTCCAAGTTTACCTTGTATCCTGAAATAATTCCGAACTGTTTGAAAATGGAGACCAGCCTGGGTATGGTGGTGCTTGGGTTAATGACGTATAGGAGCAAGTCATCAGCATATAGGGACAAATGCATAGAGTGAGTTCCTACCTTGATTGCTGGGAGTTTGCTTCTTATGTATATGGCTAGGGGCTCTATAGCTAGGTTAAATAGGAGGGGTGATAATGGGCATCCCTGTCGGGTACCTCTTCTGAGGGAGAAAGGTTGTGACACTTCACCGTTTACTATTATAGAGGTGCGCGGATTGTGATATAATGTTTGTATGAGGTTATGAAAGTCACCCTTAATGCCAAATTTGTCTAGAGTTGTCAATAAATGGTCCCATTCAACCCTGTCGAACGCTTTTTCCACGTCGACAGAGAGGAGGCACGCTTCTGGGAGTGCTTCAGTTTTGTTCTGGTCACGGTGTCTTCCCTGCCAGTAAAAGTCAATGAGTGCTAATGTCTTGCGTATGTTGGTGACTGAGGAGCGATGCTTCATGAAGCCCGTCTGGTCCGTGTGGATAACTGTGCCTAATACACCAGCTAGTCTGGTCGCTAATATGGCTGTGAAGAGCTTATACTCATTGTTCAAGAGTGCTATTGGCCTATAAGAGGCAGGGAACGTCGGGTCTCTGTCTGGTTTTGGAATTAAGCACATCAGGGCGTCTGCGAAATCGGTTGGGGGAGTTGCTGTGCCTTTTAGGTAAGCTGTAAATGTTTGGGCCAGCAGGGGGCTTAACTCTGCTTGCAGAAGCTTGTAATATTCAATTGGTATCTTATCAGGGCCTGGGGTTTTACCTAGTTTGGCTGCTTTAATGGCTTTCAGGACCTCTGACGTCTGAATAGGGGCATTGAGTTGTTCTAAGTTTTCTGGACTCAGAGAGGGTGGGTTAAGTTGATCCCAGAAACGGTCTCTGTCATTCTGTGTGCATGGTTGCGCAGAATAGAGTGCGGAATAGAAGTTAAGAAATTCTGATGTGATTGATTTGGTGTCTGAGTGAAGTACCCCCTGTTTGTGGATGGCAGGGATGACAGATTTGGGGTTAGCCAGTTTAACCACATTGGCCAACAGTCTTCCGGTTTTATCACCAAACCTATAAAAACGGCCCTTCCTATGTGTCTGAAAAAAGTGATCTTGTTGGGATAGGGCATCCTCTCTTAATTTCTTTTTCTCATAGAATTTGTTTCTGTTTTGGAGGGAGGGGTGAGCTAAGTATTGGTTGTATGCAGCTGTTACTTCCGTGGTGGTTGTGGTTTCTACCTTTTTCCTTTTAGCGTTATAGTGGGCGGTGATTTGTCCCCTCATGACTGCCTTGGATGCTCCCCAAAAGATACCCGGGTCATTGAGATGTTGGGCGTTAAATCTGTGATATTCCTCCCACTGGGATTTTAAGTGTTTTCTAAACTCAATGTTATGGTAAAGATAGGTAGGGAATCTCCAGTTCCCCTGTGTGGGGTTGTTTTTCCGGGGTCCAAGTTGTAGCCATATGGGTGCGTGGTCAGAGATTATGATGTCTGAAATGTCAGTTTGCGGAATCTGTGTGTGCAGTTGTTTAGAGCATAGAAAATAGTCAATGCGTGAAAGCGTCCCATGTGTTTTAAAGGCACATGTAAAGTCTCTCCTGGTCGGGTGGCGTGTACGCCATAAATCAATGAGATTTAGGGATGTTTTGAAGTTAGCCATGACTGCTGTTTCACTCTTCCGTTTCCTAGCATGTGTTTTTCCTTTTCTCTGTGGGTGTATGTCAGCTCTACGATCTAATGGTAGGTCCTGGGCCAGATTGAAGTCTCCCCCCAGAATTAATGGCTTATCTGCATGTAGAGCTAGAGAGGATTGTAAGGAGTGCCAGAATTGTGGTCTAAATTGGTTGGGTCCGTAGATGTTACATATGATGTATGATTGGTTGTCTAGTTGTAGGTCAGCTATGATATATCTACCTTTTGGGTCTATTGTAATGGGGTTAATCTGGACCGACAGGCCTTTGCGGACTAAAATGGCTACTCCTCTCTTGCGCCCTTCAGTAGGGGTATAGTATACCTGGTCTACCCATCTGCACCTTAATTTCTCATGCTCTGTTTCTGTGAGGTGTGTCTCTTGCAGGAGGGCAAGATCTGTGTGAAGACGTTTGAGGTGTTGCAATATGATACTGCGTTTGGCCGGGGAGGTTATGCCTCCCACATTCCAGGACACTACTCTAAGGGGGCATGCCATAGTGCTGGGTAGAAAGGGATGTATTTGGTATATGGTTTGTAGTGAATGTGGAATCTGTGGGTCTATATCGCTTCTGGTCAGTTGGATAGAAATCAGTACTGGTTTTGCTGAGGTCACCCAGGAATGTGTAGGTGGGTGTAAGTAACTCAAGGTTATGTGTCTGGGGTATCAGTGACTTACGGACCAGTGTGTCTGGAGTCAGGCAACTGGGCGGAATCCAGGTGCTCCTCCATGAACCTATTGAGACAAAATTGAACAAGCATGAGAAAACGGCAACATGGTATTCAGTAGAGTGAAAGGGGAAATGGAAGAGATGCAGGAGGGACAGGCGTAGAGCCAAATGGCTGGAGTAGGACACATTGGAAGGGAAGGGTCCAACCAGTGAGACCCTGAAAGGTTGAGGTAGCAAAGTAAGAATGAGAACAATAACAGAAACTGGAACATAGACTAAAACATAAGAGAGCAGGTACTTAGCCCTTAATGTAAACAATGGTGGCAGTCTCTGAGACCTAGCTCTCATTGTAACAAGTAAGTGGGATAGAAAATTGCTTGTGCTCTGAGTTCGTCTCTCAACCCTCGCCATTGTGAGGTTCAGCGTCCAGGAATTCTTGAAGCTTTTGCGGGTTCAGGAAAAACTTGGGACCTGTAGGTGTCATCAGTCTCAGCTTGGCGGGGTAGAGAAGTGAAGCCTGTCGGCCCAAAGCATGCAGCTTAGTACAGAGGGGGGCAAATTCCTTTCTCCGTCTCGCCACTTCTGCAGAAAAGTCCTGGAAAATCAGAAGTTTGTGTCCTTCGTAGGCCAGGTCAGGTTGGGATCTGTAAGCTTTTAAAAGCGCCAGCTTCTCCTGGTATCTGAGTAACTTGAAGATAACTTGTCTTGGTCTCTGGTTGGGCTTAGCAGGTGACTGATCTGGGCCTATTCTGTGTGCCCTCTCAACGTCTAACGGCATTGTCTCTTGGTCCATCTTGAGCAGTTTGGGGAGGGTGTATGCGGTAAATTCTATGAGCTCTTTATTTTTAACTGACTCCGGGACCCCCACAATCCTTAGATTGTTGCGGCGGGACCGGTTTTCGAGGTCATCTAGTTTGTCCTGTAGAATTGAATTGTGGCGTTCCATGCGTTGCAGGGCAATTGTAGATGTATGCTGTGAGTCCTCTACGTCAGAGATCCTTTGCTCCGCTTGTTGCAGTCTTGTAGAATATTGACGGATTTCAGTAGTAAGGGTGTCCATTCCCGCTTGTAATGTCTCCATTTTAGGGAGAAAGAAGGCCTTTAGGTCTCGGAGTAAGTCAGGAGCTGGTTCAGCATTAATATCCCTCTGATTAGGGGAGCTAGGCTCTGGATGGATTTCTGCGGCCTGTTTCCTGCCCCTTTCTAATGTCTTTTGTTTTCCGGCCATTATGGGTATGGCCAGTGATGTTGATGCCTTAAAATACTTGTCGACTTTCATAAGTGGTGCTGCTTAGGTTTTGTTTTCCCTGTATAAAATTGCAACTTTCCCACTGCAGGAAGCTGAGCAAGAATAAAGCTCTTGAGTGTCAGGCTCCGGTATGACTCTGTCTCCCCTGCACTACAGGTGAAGGGTTGGTACTGGTAGCAGCGGTATGGAAGACGATTACTATTTCTATCGCTTCAGAGACAGCCACACAAGTTGCAACAAGGTCTGCCTTAAAAGGTAAAGGAAGCGTCCTCAGTTGTACTGTCGCAAGGCTTAGTTTCAGTGTTAGGAAGTTCTCAGTTCCTTGCCTTCAGTTTCTGCCCTGAGTATGAGATGCAGGTTCTAGACCGTACAGCAGGGAAGAGGATTGTAGCTGCGTGTCTAATTGGGGGCAAGATGGCGCCCGCGCCAAAAAGCAGTGCGTATGTCACTCTCTTACCCCGCTGTTGCGGCGTGGTCCGGCTCAAATTGTTTCGGGCAGTGTAGGGTCAAAGTCTCTATTGCCCGGTCGTAAGGGCGCTGATATTGCCCTTTGTCTTCTGTCTTCTGCCGCTCTGAATCGCGGCTCTTCGTTGTGGATGGTAGACTGTCAGTGGGGGAGCCGTTCTTGGGGGCTCCTGCAATGTGGGATGCCAGGCAGGGTGTGGTGGTCACCTGCTAATGCTGGGGGTTATGCTCGGGGTCAATTACCGACCGCTGGGGTATTTAGGCAAGAGGTGTAGCGGAGCTCTTCTATCTTGCGGCTAGTCGGATCGCCCGCCCACCGGAAGTCCGAGCTGGTAACTTTTTAATGTAGAATAGGGTAGGGCATTTTTTTTATTTTGGGGGGGCTTTGTTATTTTATTAGGGGGCTTAGATTAGGTGTAAGTAGCTTAAAATTGTTGTAATATTTTTTAAATGTTTGTAACCTATTTTTTTATGTTTTGTAACTTAGCTTTTTTTTTTTGTACTTTAGTTAGTTTATTTAATTGTATTTAATTGTAGTTATTTGTAGGTAATTTATTTAATTAATTTAATGATAGTGTAGTGTTAGGTTTAATTGTAACTTAGGTTAGGATTTATTTTACAGGTAATTTTGTATTTCTTTTAGCTAGGTAGTTATTAAATAGTTAATAACTATTTAATAACTATTCTAACTAGCTAAAATAAATACAAAGTTACCTGTAAAATAAATATAAATCCTAAAATAGCTACAATGTAATTATTAATTACATTGTAGCTATCTTAGGGTTTATTTTACAGGTAAGTATTTAGTTTTAAATAGGAATAATTTATTTAATGATAGTGTAGTGTTAGGTGTAATTGTAACTTAGGTTAGTGTAGTGTTAGGTGTAATTGTAACTTAGGTTAGTTTTTATTTTACAGGTTAATTTCTCTTTATTTTAACTAGGTAGCTATTATATAGTTAATAACTATTTAATAGCTATTGTACCTAGTTAAAATAAATTGAAATTTGCCTGTAAAATAAAAATAAATCCTAAGATAGCTACAATATAATTATTATTTATATTGTAGCTATATAAGGGTTTATTTTAAAGGTATTTAGTTTTAAATAGGATTAATTTAGTTAATAAAAGTTATAATATTTAGATGTATTTAATTAATATTTAAGTTAGGGGGGTGTTAGGGTTAGGGTTAGACTTAGGTTTAGGGGTTAATAATTTTATTATAGTTGCGGCGGTGTAGGGGGGCAGGATAGGGGTTAATAAATTTATTATAGGTTGCGGCGTTGTAGGGGGGGGCAGGATAGGGGTTAATAAGTTTAATATAGGTTGCGGTGGGGTCCGGGAGCGGCGGTTTAGGGATTAATACATTTATTATAGTTGCGGCGGTGGCCGGGAGCGGCGGTTTAGGGGTTAATAACTTTATTTAGTTGCGGCGGTGTAGGGGGGGACAGATTAGGCGTTAATATGTATAATGTAGCTTGTGGTGGGCTCCGGGAGCGGCGGTTTAGTGGGTAATAAATTTATTTTGTTGCGGCGGTGTAGGGGGGGCAGATTAGAGGTGTTTAGACTCGGGGTACATGTTAGGGTGTTAGGTGTACACATTTCCCATAGGAATCAATGGGATGTCGGGCAGCAGCGAACATGAACTTTCGCTATGGTCAGACTCCCATTGATTCCTATGAGATCCGCCGCCTCCAGGGCGGCGGTTTGAAAACCAGGTACGCTGGGCCGGAAAAGTGCCGAGCGTACCTGCTAGTTTTTTAATAACTAGCAAAAGTAGTCAGATTGTGCCGAACTTGTGTGCGGAACATCTGGAGTGACATAAGAATCGATCTGTGTCGGATTGAGTCCGGCGGATCGAAGCTTACGTCACAAAATTCTACTTTTGCCGGTGTAAAGGGTTTGATAACTAAGGTGAATCAGCCTCGCCACAAATACGCTGTGGAATTCCAGCGTATTTGAGGTTGACGGCTTGATAACTAGGGGCCTTAGCATTACATAAGATTTTACTTTTTTTCTTGGAATTTTCTTTTTTTGCTTTATCTTCAGCTACGGAGAGTCCAGGTACTCTCGGCTTGCAGTGTGACTCTCCTTATCTCATATTTCATGCAGATAAGGCAGTTCTCCGTACCAAGTTTTGTTTTCTTTTTTAGGTTGTTAAGGACAGAAATATTAATCAGGAAATTGTTGTTCCTTCTCACTGTCCTAATCCTCCTCCGTTTGTTGCACAACTTAGATGTTGTGCAGGCTTTTAAATTATATCTGCAGACGACGAAGGACTTTAGTCAGTCTTCTGCATTGTTTGATTTATGGAAATTGTAAGGGTCAGAAAGCTATTGCCTCTTTTCCTTTCCTCTGGTTGAGAAGTATTGTTTATTTGGCATATGAGACTGCTGGACAGCAGAATCCTAAGAAAATTACAGCCCGTTTCACTGGGGCGGTGTTTTCTTCTTGGGCCTTCAAGAATGAGGCTTCTGTAGAACAGATCCGTAAGGCTGCGACTTGGTCTTCTTTGCACACTTTTTCTAAATTCTATAAATTTGATACGTTTGCCTTGCCTGAGGCTTCTTTTGGGAGACAGGTTCTGCAAGCAGTGGTGACTTCTGTTTAGGTTACCTGTCTTGTCCCTCCCTAATCATCCATGTCCTCTAGCTTGGGTATTGGTTCCCAACAGTAATTTATGATCCCGTCGACTCACTGTGTCATTAGAAAGAAAACAAAATTTATGCTTACCTGATAAATTTATTTATTTCTTGACACGGTGAGTCCACGGCCCACCCTGTTTTCAGTCAGTTTTTGTTATATCAACCTCAGGCACCTCTGCACCTTGTGTTGTAGGAAGGGAAGTGATGCTCTTTGCCTCCTCCTGCTGGCCAGGAGTGATATTCCCAACAGTAATTGATGATTCCGTGGACTCACTGTGTCAATAAATAAATAAATTTATCAGGTAAGCATAAATTTAGTTTTTTCAGGAAATGTTAGGTATTGTTTGTGAGCCCATAATGTATAGGATTAAAATCATGGACTGGTACTCTCAACATAGGTTTAGGTTTGGTTATTATAAGTTAGAGGTATGTTATTGTGAGTTAGGTAAAATTGCTTATGTTGTGTTTATGTAGGTAATGTAGAGATGGTACTTACCCATACCCGGGCATTGCAGCAATGGTAAATAGAAGTAAAGTCTCCTATAAGTCCCAAAGAGTATTTGGCCTCTGATAGGTAGCATTCGTAGCTGCTGATCTTCATGCTTAGGTGTCATCTGTAGTGGATGGGCCTGTTTTCCTTTTTTTGGATTGGACTCCGTTCCACATTGTGCGCTTTTCTTTAGGTCTTTCTTGATCCATATTTGATGTAGAGGATGGTAGTCTCATTACCTTGTCTGGAGGGGGTTCCAAAGGGATATTTAAAAAATGTTGCCAGATCGTCCAGGTCATTGTAGTTTTTATAAACTATTTGAGATCCGTTATGTGTAACTATCAAGCTGAATTGAAATCCCCAACAGTATCTGATGTTATGTTCTTGCAGCGTCATAGTGATAAATCAGACCAGACCTCCTTTCATCTCTGGACTGTTTGTGTGTTAAGATCTTGATATATTTGTATATTGTGACCTTGGAATAAGATGGATTGTCTTGATCTCGCAAGCCTGCCATAATTCATCTTTTGATAGAGTATTTCAGAAATCTCATAATAACCTCTCTTGGAGGAGCAGGTGGCTTGGGAAGAGGAAATTTTGTGGGTGTTAGAGCTCACTAAGTTGTTCAGAGAGTCTTGTCCTTCTTCTAGGTAGTCAATTCTGGACCCCATGTCATTAAGATCATTTTTGAGGTCCCCTATTTCCTCTTTAATAAAGGATTTCAGAGACTCCAAGTCTGATTTAGAAGGGAGTTCTGCGATTTAAGATTGTATAACAGTTAAAGGATTGTGCTGGTTTGCAAAAGTAATAGCCGGTTTTGCTCTTTGAAACCACAGACCATCAAAAATTCAAATGCTTCCCTTTCTTATCTCTGTCTCTGTACAAAACTTAGAAGGAACAATTGAAAATGAACATATTATAGCTTTATCTAATTCCACTTCTCACTGCGAGTGTAATTTATTCGGCTAGCTGTGTTTACATAGTTTTTTCAATAGCCTATTCCTAGGTATAGAAACTTTCAGTATAGGTAGGTATACTACAGGCTAAATCAGATTTTTCAAATGCTAATTTAAAGGCTAACAAGCTATTTTTAAACAATTTAATACACTCCAGCAGGTAAAATGGATCATTAGGAACAAATTAAAGGGAATAATGTTTTTGCGTAAACTGCCCCTTTAATGTATTTCCAGTGACTTGTTATACCAGCTGCAGAGTATAGGTTTTGTGCTTTGAAACCACAACCTATTACAATTGGTTGAGCTTGCAGGTAAAATTAGATCTCATAATGTTATCGCTTTGTGCACACACACTTGCTTCCTTATCTTATATCTGTTTGTTAACCAAGGCCCAATACGTAGAGAGAAAAATGGAAAATCATCATTTAATTAGTTATCTCTTCGACAGCCCACCAGGGGCTCCATTACATATGCAGCGTTGCCCGCAAAAGTCGCGGCCGCCGGTTTTTACGCGGTTTTGGTATCCAATATACAGCACCGCATATAAATGCGGCACGTATATATTTTACCCGTCGGCCGCAATTTTTACTCCCATAAGCTAGCATGGGACCGCGTCACAAATCGGTATCCAATATTCAGCACCGTAGGGCTCTGTGGTTAAAGCCGTGGTCTGCTGACATGACTTCCAAGTCTAGATTACTATCCCTCGGGGCGGAGCCAGCAGCCGTGCTTACCAGTCGCATTGAGCAGGAGCTCTCCCATCTAACAAAGAGAAAAAACGGTTGTAACCCCTATCCAAAGTTTTATATCCCCTAAGCTGATATTCACCCTACCCCTAAGCACAAAGGAAAGTTTTTTTTTGCCGAAAAACCCCGGGTTTGTACACAAGAACGACGCACATCAACTACACGCCTCTCTGGAGCGCAACCCGCCAGCCTGCATATCTGCTCCCGGAGCATAACTAGCTGTACCTGTCAGTCCGCATTCGGTGATCTAATTCACCGTTCTCACCTGATTCTCTACTACAACGCTCCCCACCCGCAAGCGGACACAGAACCCCGGACTAGCCCGCAGAGACTTTGCAGCCTCACCTGTCTTCCATCCGCCACACTAGGAGCGCTACCTCTTAAGGCTCCCACAGACCCCGCAGCCTCCACACTTCGGACCGCATCACTTGATGTCAGAATAGGTGAGCCCTGACACCTCCTGACCCTTGCAGCAGTTTGCGGTGGTAGTCGGAGGGGAGGCCAAATTACTTTCGCGCCCTTAGCGGCCATCTTGAGTGGGGCAGAGCATTGCAGCCCCGGGTATTCCCTGCATGCCTCTTCAGACTGCACAGGTCATCAACACACCAGGCCCTTTGCAAGCGTCTTCACCCACCGCAACCCACAACGGCTCAGTGTAAGTAATAACTACACTCATTCTTACCTGAGGGGTTACGCAAGGGGATTAACTATTTGCAGTAAAGTTCAGGACTCTGCCTAACATACTTCCTACCATCGGTCCGCAGGGACCACTATTGTGATTCTGAACTTCGGCAAGCTGACAGTTATAAGGCCACAGAGTAACCCCACAGCTTTTACCACATAATACCTTGTCACTTCCTACAGGCACAAGCACTATAAAGGCATTGCTGTACATGTTATATAACTTTGCAACTCTATCTACTGACAAGGCCTGTTACTGTAAACTACAGAAGTTGTTATAACCTCCAGAACACTCAAAACCTTCCTGGGACACTCTGTCTTGATTTCAGTAATAGTTAACTCAGCTCCAAGTACTAGAACCCTCTCCTCCCATTTTAGCTGCTACAGGGTGGCAGCAGGTCACAACAACCTTTCTTTCTCCCACTTCGCCCAAGTGGGGGCACTACCCCAGGAGAGAGTTTCCTGACAGAGGTTATTTTGCATCACTCTTCAATACTTATTATAAGATTTCTTGATCCTCCTCCTCTACTGACCTCCACCAGCTACCCCCCTAAACCCAGTCCTCAGGTTACATCCCTACACATACAAGAAACAATGCAGGGCTGAGGGCCGCTTCGAAGGTGTAGGTGGAACCCCCTCTAGCCCTCCTCTCTAAGGTGGAAACCATTGGGTGCTTCTCTTATAATCCTAACACAAATTGTAGCATAGAGGGGGCCTTTTTCCAGAAGTATTTATCTATCTATATCACTATGTCGCAAGCTATGGGTAAGAAACAGAAACGTCAAGAAAACCCCAAGAGAACTCTCACAGACCATTTCCATAGCAGAAACGTATCAGACCAAGAACCATCAGAAGATGAGTCCAGAGATGCCCCTACAATTAGGTAAAATCTGAATTTGTGTTTTTACTGTTTCATAGTCACCTACACTCCCCCCTGCATAGGGGATTGCCTGTAACTTTAAAGCTTATAATTTATTCACAGAAACTCTAGTCACATAGCCCTCATTTGCCTGGGAACTTGTTGTTTGCCCCCCCCCCCAATCCTCTTTTATGGGAGGATCACCTGGACTCAGACTTTTACCGGGCTCACGTACGGGTACAGTTCTTACCCCCTTAAAAGCCCAACACCTAGCACCACCAACAAGTGATTTCTTTTCACTCCCTACCCATCTAGGTGTTGCAACTGAATTGAATTGTCTCCATTTTCCATATGTTTAAGACTCAACTTTGTCATGCGAGACGCAATCATTCAAGCAGTTACTGTTATGCTAAATTATATCTGTGTTTATGCTAAAGATTGTTTATCAGTTTGTTACTATTCTTAGCTAATTATCATATATGCCATGCTTGTTACTAACCTACTTCACAGAACCCACGTCTCACATAGGGACTTACACCGAGGATCCCCCCCTGTCTCCCATCTTCATTCAACATTCTTCACATTCCCAAATAAGTCTACGTTTCCCTCATATGACAATGATTATTCTCAAATACCCCCCTAAACATACCTCACGCTCCAACCGCACATACCCTATACTTTTGTAGCAATAGCTTTGAAGATACACTACATAGCCCATATAGGCTTTACCCTTCTGAACTTACTCTCAACCACTCACTTCCACCACTCACAGAAGTCACTTCTATTTAGAGGGGTGTTCCCACCCCACCAACCGAACCCTCCTTTGCTCACCCCCTATTAAACTCACTTGGACATTCCAGCACACCCCCCAAGTGCTCTCCCCATACCCCCAAGTCGTTAGCACTAACTTAAGGAAACGTTTCCCTCCTTCTCTTCCTTGGCTCCGCCCCCCCCCTTCCTTCTTTTTCTCTCTCCCATTTCCTGCCTATCTTTACTAATCTCTCCCTTCTCTGCTAGGGCCGCCTGCCTTCAGCTCCCTTTCTCTCCCTCTTTCTTCTCTAACTCTCATGCCCTCTTTCTCTTTTTTTTTTTCAAATCTAAGCGGCTCCTGTCTGCTGTAACTCTTTATCTTCTCTTTCCCCTTCACATAATACGTACACCGCCAGACTAATATTAAGTTCTTGCCCGCCTCACGAAATTAACACAAACAGCTTCCCCCTTGTCGTGCCCAGAGGTGGGACTCACGAAACCACTCAATTTTTGCCTTCCGTAGCCCCTTAGCACGTTCTACATTTACAAGTCCCTAATCTATCCAAGCCTTCTGAAGCATTAACAATCTATGTCTTTATGGCAACAAAATTGGCAATTGCCAGAGAATGGAAAAAAAAGAAACCACCTTCCTTAACACAAGTCCTCAATATCATTAGGTATATTAGGTCCATGGAGCAATACTCTCACAGAGTTCTGGATAAAACAGATTTTCATGATGAGACATGGTCCCCCTGGCTAACACTTTATCCAGACTGAAATTATCCACCTTAAACACCCCTTGTCTAACCTATCCTTCCCTTTCTACGCTAGCCCTCCTTCCCTCATACTCCCACCTCTGGGCCGGCACTTTTAAGAAGGCACTCTCAAGACAGTTAAGATTTATACCCCCAGTCCACGACTTCTATAGTTCGATTGTCATGCTCAAATTCCTCGGACTACATCTCTAGGATGGTGTAATCATCATTTAAATTTTACTTCCTATCTATCTCTCCATATTAAAAAAAACTAAGACATCCTCTCTAGCTCTTACGTACACACTATTGGTCACTTCATGAAGAAACAGGGAAAAATCGGAATAACTAACTACTATATTATGTATACATAGCATTATACAAATGCATCTCTTTTCAGGTTCTACTTTAAACTACTTCCGAAATTCCACAGATACTTGTTTATCCTGACCATATTGTATTCCATATTGTTATTTTCGTGCCTGTTGTATGTTTTACCTGTTTTGGTTTGTCAACCTGCAAATGTCTTAATAAAAACCTTTATATATATATAGATTACTATCCCTCCCATTTCAGGGGAAAGTTCTTTTTGGTCCAGGTCTAGACTCTATAATATCCACGGTCATGGAGGCAAGGGTCCTTTCCTACCACAGGATAAGAAAAATAAGCCTAAGGGGTCTACTTTTCGTCCCTTTCGTTTGGACAAGTCCCAACGCCAGCAGCCTGCTGCGAAAACCGAGCAGTCCAAGGGATCTTGGAAGCCAGCTCAATCTTGGAACAAAGCTATGCAGAGCAAGAAGCCTGCTGAGACAAAAAGGGGTGGCCCCCAATCCGTCTCTGGATCGCATAGGGGGTGGACTATCTATTTTCGCGGTGGCTTGAATAAGAGACATTCAGGACTCTTGGGTTCTGGAGGTCATCACCCAGGGTTACAGGATAGGATTCAAGACTCATCTGCCCAGGGGCAGATTCCTCCTGTCAAGCCTATCATCCAAACCAGAGAAGAGAGACGCCTTTCTAGAGTGCGTGAGGCATCTCTCCTCTATTAATTGTTCCAGTCCCTCTAGCAGAAAGAGGTCTGGGGTATTATTCAAAACTTTTCGTGGTCCCAAAGAAGGAGGGCACGTTTCGTCCGATTCTAGACCTAACATGCCTAAACGAGTTTCTGTCGGTCCCGTCATTCAAGATGGAGACAATCACGTCTATTCTGCCCCTAGTTCAAGAGGGACAGTTCATGACTACAATAGATTTGAAGGATGCTTACCTTCACATGCCAATCCACAAGGATCACTTCAGGTTCCTAAGATTTGTATTTCTGGACCAACACTTCCAGTTTGTGGCACTACTGTACAGTCTGGCGACTGCCCCAAGAGTCTTTACGGAGGTTCTGGGAGTGCTGCTTGCCGTGGCGAGAGCCAGAGGTATTGGAGTGACACCTTATCTGGATGACATCCTGGTCCAGGCTCCGTCCTGCAGTCTCGTAGAGGACTATTCGAGGGCTCTTCTTCTTCTCCTTCGATCTCAAGGATGGAAGATAAACGTAGGAAAGAGTTTCCTGGTTCCCAGCAACAGAGTGGAATTCCTGGGTACGATAATAGATTTCATATTCATGAAGATATTCCTGACAGATCAGAGACGTTGCAAGATTGCGTCCAGCTGTCTTGCCCTTCAGACCTCCTCAAGGCCATCTGTGGCCAGGTGTATGGAGGTGATTGGGCTCATGGTATCCAGCATAGATGTCATTCCATACGGCAGGTTCCATCTCAGACCTCTTCAGTTGTGCATGTTGAGACAATGGAATGGCGATCACTCAGATCTATCCCAACAGATCTCTCTGGACAACCAAACGAGGAAATCCCTCTCTTGGTGGATCTGTCTGGGACAACTTGAGACCATCCTGGGAGATTGTGACCATGGACGCAAGTCTGTCAGGATGGGGAGCTGTTTGTGGTGCCAGGAAGGCACAGGGCAGGTGAACTCGACAGGAGTCACTTCTCTCGATCAATATTCTGGAACTTAGAGTGATAGTCAAAGCTCTGAGTTTACATATTTCCACCATTGCCACTTCTACCTCAAGTAGTGGCCCACATCAAGCAGGAGCAAGCCTCGGCTATTCTGATTGCTCTGTCATGGCTGCAGAGGACGTGGTTTGCGGATCTGGTGGGGATGTCGTCGTCTCCTCCATGGAGGTTACCTTGTCACAGAGATCTGCTGGTTCAGGGTCCCTTTCTACATCAAAATCTCGATTCTCTGAGGCTGACTGCGTGGAGATTAAACGCATAGTCCCAGCCAAGAGAGGATTTTCTGAGAGAGTGATTGATTCTCTCATTCAAGCCAGGAAACCGGTCACTCTATCATAAGGTGGGGAGGACCTACTTGTCCTGTTGTGAGGAACGTGGATATCCCTGGCATAAGGTTAGGGTATCCAGGATCCTGTCCTTCCTCCAGGATGGGTTGGAGAAGGGACTTGCCACCAGTCCTTTTAAAAGGACAGATTTCGGCTTTATCTATACTGTTTCACAAGAATGCCTGTCTTTAGAAATGCTGCTCCTCCTTGGAGCTTAAACTTGGTACTTAAGATTTTGCAGAGGGCTCCGTTTGAGCCTATGCATTCGTTTGACATTAAAATTCTTTCCTGGAAGGTTCTATTCCTACTGGCTATTGCATTGTCATGTAGAGTCACTGAGTTGGCGGCCTTGCAATGTGAGCCTCCTTACTTGGTTTTTGACACCAATAAGGCTGTTCTTCACACTGGGTTGAGATTTCTTCCCATGGTTGTGTCGAATCAGAACACCAATCAGGAAATATTAGTTCCTTCCTTGTGTCCTAACCCTTCTTCGTCAAAGGAAAGGTTGCTTCATAATTTGGATGTGGTTTGAGCCTTGAAGTTCTATCTTCAGGCCACGAAAAAATTTAGGCAGACTTTATTTGTTGTGTATTCGGGGAAGCACAAGTGGTAGAGGGCCTCTTCCACTTCCCTATCTTTTTGGTTGAGGAGCATTATCCGTTTGGCCTATGAGTCAGCGGGACATAAGCCTCCTCAGAGAATTACTGCTCACTCAACTAGGGCTGTGGCCTCTTCTTGGGCCTTTAAGAATGAGGCCTCTATGGAGCAGATTTGTAAGGCGGCTACTTGGTCCTTCTTACATATGTTTGCTAAATTTTACAAATTTGATGTCTTTGCTTCCGTGGAAGCAGCTTTTAGGAGAAAGGTTTTGCAGGCTGTGGTGCCCTCAGATAAGGGTCCGCCTCCTTTTGCCCTCCCTTTTTTTCATTCAGTGTCCTCTAGAGCTTGGGTATTTGTTTCCCACAAGTAATGAATGAAGCCGTGGACTCTCCTCCTATTAAGATGGAAAACATAAATTATATTTACCGGATTATTTCATTTTCATCTGTGAGAGGAGAGTCCACGGCTCCTGCCCGTTTCTCCGGTGGATGGACCTAAATAAATTTTTGCTCTTCTGGCACCATTTATACCCTATTTCTCCTACTTTTACTTGTTCCCTTGACAGAATGACTGGGGGATGAGAGGAGTGGGGGAGGTATTTAAGCCTTTGGCTGGGGTGTCTTTGCCTCCTCCTGGTGGCCAGGTTCTTAATTCCCACAAGTAATGAATGAAGCCGTGGACTCTCCTCCCACAGATGGAAATTAAATTATCAGGCAAGCATAATTTATGTTTTATCCGACTTACGCACTTTATGAACTGCCGGCGGGGTTTATTGGATACCCTGATGTGCGAGGTGAAATTATGGGCGGTGTGGGTTGCAGCGCTTGCGCTGAAGCCTGCACCGAATATGTAATTTCGCCTAGGAGTGTAATTTCTTCTGCTAGCTGTGTTTACATTGCCTATCAATAGCCTGGACTTAAGATCAGAAACTTTCAGTATATGAGAATACCACAGGCTAAATCAGTTATTTCAAATGCTAAAATTAGGGTAAACTCTAGTAGGTAAAATGGATCATTGGGAACAAATTAAAGGGGAGAAATTGTGGGGTAAATTGACCCTTTAAAGGGTTAGGAAACTTTAAAAAAAAAATCATGATTCAGATAGAGCACAAAATTGTAAACAACTTTAAATTTTAAACAACTTTCATTTGTTCAAAAACAGAGCCGTAAGATCTGGAGTCGGCCCATTTTTAAAGCACTATATGGCAGCAGTTTTACAAGAATGTTATCTATTTGCAAGAGCACTATATGGCAGCACTATTTTCTGCCTTATAGTGCTCCAGATGCCTACTTGGGTATCTCTTCAACAAAGAATACCATGGGAAAATGCAAATGTGATAATAGAAGTAGATTGGAAACCTTTTTTTAAATTGTATGCTCTGTCTTAATCACAAAAGAACATTTTTGGATTTCATTTTTCTTATGATGTTCTTGAAAAAATTGGGGACTTACCAGCCTATTGCTTATACATTAATTTAAATGTGCTATTATATGGGAATGCAGGAAAATCCTTAGTTGATGATTTATACTAAGACAAGGAGATTAAATGTGTTTTACTAAAATATAAAAAACCATGAGGCATGTTGCATTTTAGAATTGGGGAGTTAGGGGCGTATTTTGGAATATTGCCCTGGGAGCCAAGTTCTCTAGAAACGGCCCTGATATATACAGTATACATATACATACACACATATATACTGTGTGTGTGTCAGGGTTTTTTCCCTCCTTTGTTTGCTATGTGCTGCTGGCAGCCATTTTACTCACCTCTCTTGCTGACTCTGGTGCATACTGTGTGATGCTGCTCATTTCCTGCACTTCCTTTTATGGCCAGACTGGTCGTCGTCATTGTGAGACAGGTTGCAGTCTCAGAATTGTGATGTCATCACTTATTATTTAAAGGGCCTCTGTTCAGTATGCTTTGCCCTTGCGTTGTCTCAGACCTGTTTGTGAGAGCTTCTGTGCATTACCTGGATGGCTGTCGTCCCTCCTGGTTCCTGATCCCTGGCTTGTTCCTGACTCTGCTGTTCTCCTTGTTCCTGATTCCGGCTCGTCTGACTATTCGCTTTAGCTCCTGACTTGGCTCGTCTGACTACCAGCTCTGGTTTTGATTCCTGGCTTGTTATTTGTTTTGTGGATTTTTTATTATTTTTTGCTATTAATAAAGGTGTGATTATTTTTGCACTTCTTGTCTCAGTCTGATTCCTGGCACCCTGACAGTGTGTGTATGTATATATATATATATATATATATATATATATATTGTGCTCCAAAAGCACAATCCCAGTCTCGACTGGCGCAGGTCTGAAATTTTGTCGTGGTCTCCGCAATGTATTTCCACTTGTCTTCGGAAACCAGTTAAAGTCTTGTGCACTTCTTCGGTATCTCAATTGCCAGAGGAGTACCGAGAGTTCCTAGACGTTTTTGACAAGGTGCGTGCCGGTACGTTGCCTCCTCACCGGTCTTACGATTGTGCCATAGACCTGCAACCCGGAGCCATTCCTCCTCGGGGCCGGGTTTACCCTCTGTCTGTTGCGGAGAATTGTGCTATGGAGGAGTATGTTGCCGATGCTGTGTCGCGGGGGGGATCATCCTCAAATCCTGCTCTCCTGCAGGGGCTGGCTTCTTCTTTGCGAAGAAAAAGGGTGTCGAGTTAAGACCATGCATCGATTATAGGGGTCTTAATCGTCTTACCATTAAGAATGCTTACCCTATTCTGCTCATTACGGAACTCTTTGACCGCCTCAAGGGAGCTACAGTCTTTACTAAACTTGATTTGAGAGGAGCGTACAATCTCGTTAGGATCAAGGAGGGCCACAAATGGAAAACAGCATTTAACACCAAGAGCGGGCATTATGAGTATCTTGTAATGTCATTTGGCCTATGTAATGCTCCTGCTGTTTTCCAGGAATTTATTAATGATGTCCTACGACGACATCCTCATACACTCACCCACACTTGAGGCTCATTGTTCTGATGTTACACGGGTTCTTCAGAGACTACGTGAGAACGGCCTGTTTTGTAAACTCGAGAAATGTGAGTTCCATCAGACTCAAGTAACCTTCCTAGGTTATGTTATCTCCGTTGCAGGGTTCTCCATGGATCCTGACAAGTTATTTGCAGTTCTGCAGTGGCCTCGTTCAGTTGGTCTTTGGTCTATTCAACGTTTTTTGGGGTTCGCCAATTACTATAGAAAGTTTATTAAAAACTTTTCTTCCTTGGTCAAACGTATCACAGACATGACCCGTAAAGAGAATGATCCACTCCATTGGTCACCTACTGCCATTAAGGCCTTTGATAGTCTTAAAACTGCTTTTGCTGCCGCTCCAGTTCTGGCTCATCCTAACCCTGTCCTGCCTTTCGTTCTGAAGGTCGATGCGTCTGAGACTGGAGTAGGTGCCCTCTTGTCTCAACGTCCTAAGCCTGACGGTTTCTTGCATCCGTGTGGTTTCTTTTCTAAGAAATTGTCTCCAGGTGAGTGCAATTATGAAATTGGCAACAGGGAATTACTGGCCATAATTTTGGCACTCAAGGAATGGAGGCATCTTCTCGAGGGTACTAGCGTGCCAGTGCTCATTCTTACTGACCACAAGAATTTAACTTATCTATCTGAAGCAAAACGTTTGTCGCCCCCAACAGGCCAGATGGCCGCTATTTTTGTCTCAGTTTAATTATGTGGTCTCCTACCTGCCTGGTAGTAAGAATGTTAGGGCTGATGCTCTCTCTTGATAATTTTAGCCTTTGTCCAAGGAGGAGTCTGTTCCTACTCCAGTTATACCTCCTGACCATATTTTGGCTACCATATGTATTAATTTGACTTCTCCCTTGGGGGAGGAGATCCTGGCTGCGCAAACCAATGCACCTCCTGAGAAACCTAGTGGTAAGTGTTTTGTTACTGAGAATCTTTGAACTAAAGTTTTGCACACTTACCACTATCCTAAAGCCACAGGTCACCCAGGCAAGAACCAAATGATTTGGTCTGTCACTCGACGATTCTGGTGGCCAGGTCTTCGTTCTGATGTTGCTGCGTATGTTGCCTCCTGCTCAGTTTGTGCACAGAATAACACTCCTCAACATCTTCCTGTGGGTCTTCTTCAACCTATTGCTAATGGTGAGCGTCCTTGGACACATCTTTCCATGGACTTCATTGTCGAGCTCCCTGTTTCCAATGGCAATACTGTTATCCTTATGGTGGTTGACCATTTTTATAAAATGTCACATTGCATTCCCTTGAAGAAGTTGCCTACCGCTCAGGAGCTTGCTTCAATTTTTGCCCAGGAGGTCTTCCTTTCACATGGGTTACCCAAGGAGATAGTGTCGGACCGGGGTAGCCAGGTTGTCTCCAGATTTTGGCGTTCCTTTTATGCTCAAATTGGGATCCAGCTTTCCTTCTCCTCGGCATATCACCCTCAATTCAATGGGGCTGCGGAACGGTCTAATCAAGCTCTGGAACAGTTGCTCCGATGCTATGTCTCAGATCACTACAATAATTGTTCTAAACTGTTACCTTGGGCAGAGTTTGTTCGTAATAGTGCTATTAATGCTTCCTCCAAGTTATCACCGTTCATGGTGAATTATGGGTTTCAACCATCCTTGTTGCCCGATTCATTCATGTCTCAGGGTATTCTGGCTTTGGATGAGCATCTCCGGCAACTCCGTTCCACGTGGGTGCAGATTCAGGATTGCCTTCATCGTTCTGTGCAGCGCCAAAAGTTTCCGGCCGAGGTTGGTTAGAGAGTCTGGCTGTCCTCCCGCAACTTGAACCATTGTGTGATTTGCAATAAACTGGCTCCCCGTTATGCTGGTCCTTTTCAAATACTCCGACGGGTCAATCCTGTGGCCTACGCTCTTGACCTTCCTCCTGCAATGTGCATCTCCAATGTTTTTCATGTCTCCCTCTTGAAACCATTGGTTTAAAATCGGTTTACCACTGTGTTGCCTTGTACCCGTCCTATCTTTGTTGACAACCATGAGGAGTATGAGGTCAGCAGCATTCTCGTATATCCAGGGGCTGCGTACAGTATTTGGTTCACTGGAGGGGCTACGGTCTGGAGGAGTGTTCATGGGTTCCCTCCTCTGATGTTCATGCTCCCGTCCTCCTCCGCGCCTTCCATGCTCGTTACCCCAATAAGCCTTTTGTCCTCCCGTGAGGGAGTGGTCGTTGAGGGGAGGGTACTGTCAGGGTTTTTTCCCTCCTTTGTTTGCCATGTGCTGCTGGCAGCCATTTTACTCACCTCTCTTGCGGACTCTGGTGCATACAGTGTTATGCTGCTCATTTCCTGCACTTCATTTTATGGCCAGACTGGTGTTCATCATAGATATTGACGGCAGATAAGAGCCATAGGCCCAGCAAGTCTGCCCGACCTTACCTAACAGTATAAACTTATCTAGTTCGTAGGATAGCCCTATGCTTGTCCCATGCATTTTTAAAGTCCCCCACAGTGTTTGTTGCTACTACCTCTTGAGGAAGTATAGAAACATAGATATTGAACATAGATCATCAGTGTGAGACAGGATGCAGTCTCAGAATTGTGATGTCATCACTTATTATTTAAGGGCCTCTGTTCAGTATGCTTTGTCCTTGCGTTGTCTCAGACCTGTTTGTGAGAGCTCCTGTGTATTACCTGGCTGTCTGTCGTCTCTCCTGGTTCCTGATCCCTGGCTTGTTCCTGACTCTGCTGTTCTCCTTGTTCCTGATTCCGGCTCGTCTGACTAGTCGCTTTGGCTTCTGACTCGGCTCGTCTGACTATTCGCTTTGGCTCCTGACTTGGCTCGTCTGACTACCAGCTCAGGTTTTGATTCCTGGCTTATTTGTTTTGTGGTCTTTTTATTATTTTTTGCTATTAATAAAAATGTGATTATTTTTGCAATTCTCGTCTCAGTCTGATTCCTGGCACCCTGACAGTGTGTGTATGTATGTATATATATATATATATATATATATATATATATATATGAGTGATAAGATTAGTATTAAGGCGCACAGCTCAAAAAAGATTGACCAATGTTATGTCAGTTTTAATGTCAGAGGAAGATATTGTATGAATCAAGGTCCAGTGTATGTTATTTGAATCACCACTATATTTAACATATAGTTCCTGGTTTTGTACTGTCAGTGTAGATGTATTACAATATCTTATAGCCTTACTACAGAGTTAGGTGAGTAGGGGTATAGGTATGAGTGTTAGTTTTTTGTTTCCTCTGTAGTGTACAAAGGTAAATATTTATATAATTTGTTCACATATAGTAGATGCAATAAAAACCCACACAGAGTGAATTTAAACACAGTACATCATTATATCAGTCCCAGATGTATCATAAACTTGTGACATCCAATTATTAGAAGTAAGTGCCCACTTACTAGATTCAACCTCAATCCTATGAGGTAAGTAAATGCGTCCCTTTAAGATAAAGTTGTCTCTCAGCAATCCTATACAACCGCTTCTTTTGCCTCCTTAGTGTGGTAGAAAGTTTTTATTTCCCTTTCCTCTTTGTTTAGCTGAATCTCTCTGTCTTCTCCCAATATTGCGTGATATCGTACACATAGATAGGGGAATACAAAAATGGAACAAATAGTGCAACACTGTTTGCAAACTTAAAAACGTATATTTATTAAATATGTTAAAAAATGCTCACATTTTTTAACCTCAATTAGGTATGAGGTATCAGTTCAGCGTGTAAATGTTAGTAGAAAATCACAGATGCAGTTTTTTCCACAGTTTTAAAGTTGATTACATCAGTCAGTTTCATATAAAACAGGCATCAAAGCAGTTTTCAATGTGCAAAATACATGCAGTCTTTATAAAATACTCTCCTTACGCGTTTCAAAGGTCTTTTGCTAAATGGGTTACCTTCTTCATCAGAGGTTATATCGAGTGTGATTGCTGTCCAGGACTAGGGACTTAAATACGGGATGTTTTAAATTTGCATAATGTTTGGAAGAATCTGATTAGTTCATACTTCCATGTGACTTTAGGGGTGTGTGTGCTGTTTCGCCAATCATTTACCAGGTACTCTGTGACATCTAATGGAGAATGTGAGATAGTAAAAAATATATATATAATAATAATAAATCCCTCCTTTTTTCAAATCAATCGGCTTTTTTAGTGCCCTGATAGTTTGATGATTTCTCAGTATTGTTGTATTAGCGTGTTTGTTAATTTCAACACGTATATACTATCGCCAGCAGTGTGATTCATGTTTCAGAAGGGGGTGTATATCAATCCTCCAATCAGGAGCGCACATGAGCGTGACCTCACTCCATGAGTTTAAATCATGTTAATGCCAAAAATATTCCTATTAGTGTGTACATAACATTTAGATATAAATATATAATTTTTATTTTGATGTTTGTTGCGCTATTGATCTCCTATGTTTGTCTCTTTTCTCTATAACAGGTATTTGTCTTTTGCGCATGCGTGATGGTTATAGTTGCGCTCTCTTGGAAGATATTGACAGAGGTGTGCCTTTGTGATCCAATCGGATCAGTTAGTTAGCGCAGTCTATCAGACTTGCTAAGTTGCTCTACTTTATCCCCTCTGCTCAAGGGTCTCTTATCATGTGTTTTTTGGAGTAGTTTTATCTCCAAACCATTTTTCTTTGTATTTGTTATGTATGGTTTATCGTTCATGATAACAATTTGATTTCACAATACAATTTGAGATAATGCATTGCTGACATTTCTAACACAGAGTCTAATGTCACATAGAGTAAACATATTATTATTGATTTTGTTACAATTTTTCTTTTTTTGTAAAATATCAAGTATACAGAATCATATATTAAAAGTTTAAATGTACAAATTTAAAAAATAAATAATAATAAAAATTATGTATATGTATATATATATTAAAATGTATTAAACGTTTTTTTAGGGCCATTCAAAATAGGTTGGTATGCCTATTTCAAATTTCCTTTAGATTCAATAGGTTAATAAAATGATTCTATAAAATTGTTTTAAATAAATATAGATATTTGAAAGAAGTCATTTAGCTTCATGTTAAAAATTCAGATGTTCCTTAGATTCTATATATATGTACTAGGTATTTCATGCATTTGTTTTCCTAAGTAGTATGTTTTCTTACTAGGTGATGTGTATAGTATACGTAGCGGCATGTAAATGAAAATAATTTTATACTAGTTGCTTACAGTGTTATTGGGGTAGGAATACCCCTTAACAGGTTATTTCAGTTATCTACTAAGAATGCTGCCAAGTCTATGTCTTGATTAAGGCCATTCTAAAATGGTAGCTTTTAGTCCTTCTGGGTCCTTATTATGGTAGTTTCTATAATGGAGTGATAAACTGTGGGTCTTAAGGACCCAGAAGGACTAAAAGCTACCATTTTAGAACACATCCCGATCAACGAAAGACGGGGGGATAGGGAACTACATCTCAGACGTAGAGAAACCTTTTGGATTCACACCCTACATTCACAGATTCCATTTGGCCTTAATAAAGACATAGACTTGGCATTATGTTAATTAATGATTAAAATATTATAATTAATAACTCCTCTTAGAATAGAGAATGGTAATATATAGGGTCTAGCCCAATGGGAGGGGGTTGATTTTCCTGTATTTTGGAACTGGTCACATCATATATGGAGTTGGTAATTTGCTAATCAACTACAGTGGTCCGAGATTATTGGATTATAACTGCTGAGGCTAGTTTAGCCTACTCGGAAAGACCTACGACCTGACAGCTTGATTCCTGTTTGAAAAGGGAGAATTTATTTACTTTGGTGATGTATGAAATTGTCACCTTAAATGTTAATATCATTAAGATTTACACCTTACATTTATTTAAAATACCTTTGTCTATTTAATCAGGTAAATTAATTAATTGTTTTATAGCTTTGTGTTTTTCGTTTTATAATTCCTACCACCTGGTCTTATTAGTCAACAATAACACCGGGTGAATCAGGAATTGTGATCAATTATTATCTGACGGTTTGTCATGATTATTAATTTACATGATTCTCTGCAATTACCTTAAAGGATTTATAATCAAATATTTAGTTCTTATTATTAAGCCAATTTTGTGTTATTTTGAAAATATGATTTAATTATCTTTATAGTTTAGTTTCTGTGTTAATTCTGTTTTCCTTATGTAACTGCTTTAATTGATTATTATAGGATTATAGGTTTTTTTTCTCTGTATATATTTTGATTACTTCTGATTATTTTCCAATCAAAATCTTTTAATAAAGCTAATTTTTGTTATTCATCTGGTGTCGATATAATTAATAGACTGATAGCAACCAAAAGGATTCAGGTTTTGTTTATTATCTTTAACAAGTTATAAGAAGGTGTGTCATTAAAAACTACACACATTTTTCCTATCACATAATATACTTTTATAGATAAAGGTTAATATTCATATCATCTTGGAGGCACTGCTGAAATTTGAAATAGTTTATTGATTGCTGATTTTGCTATTTTCTTGTGGAAATAATTAGTATTAATTACGTATTTTCTAGCAATTGTATTTCTCCTTTAAGTGAAAAGCAGACTTGAGGTTGTTTGTTTGTGTTGTTTTGAGAAGAGATAACATTTTGGCTGTTGTCCTGGATAGGAAAATTTGTATTTTGCAGTTAAAGCTACAGTAGTTTATTTGAGTATTTGATTAAAATCTCTGTGTTTGGGGATGTTTCTGGTCATTATAGTAGGTCCCTTTTGGGTAATTCTCATTCTATATCTGATGCTGATACAGCGGAAGTTGGGCGAAATAGAGTTTTACATCAACTCTTTCGTAAAGTTAAATCAAAGTATTCTTTTGAGAATTGGTATCTGGGTTTAAAGGCAATGTTCTGTGACCCAAAATATATTTTGTATGATAATCCTGATGTTTATATGGCAAAATTGTTAGAATTGGCAAATGCTAAGGGCTCTAACGAGATAAATAAATTGATATATAATATATGGCCAATATTGTTTCTTTTGCAAGAATTTTGGGCTGACAAATATGTTCAGCAGAATGCTGAATTTACTATTGTATCAGCTGAGGTGGATATGTTGTGTAAAAAATTGTCTGAAAGCAAAAATAAGGTTCACTGCCAGGAAAAGACAGAACGGGAATTGCAGTTTAAAATAAATGACTTAGGGAGAACTTCCGGGCGCCGGCCATGACAGGCCGCTAGATTGTTTGCTGCTCCATCTCTTTACATCAATCTGCTTACAAAACCTTTATTAATGCTCCATCGAGTATTATTTCCTCCCTCAAATTGCACAGCAGAGTGAGCCCTATCGAGGGATACCATTATTTTACAGTTTTGGAGCTTCATTTAATCTATTGGAATAAAACACGGGCTGCGGCCTATAACTTAACCCCTGGCAGGGACCCAGCATGTCCCTGTCGTTATGATACAGTGAGATTCTGCAGAACACTGTAATAACTTTCTCATCCTAACACAGGAACCATCTACTATTTCAAAGTAGCCACACACAGGGGACTTGTATTTGCAGCAGAGTACCATATTTGCACTATGGCTATGGAAGCTCTGGACAGATGGGAGCGCACTATAACCCAGGCGATAAGGGACCATTACCGGAATCTGGAGATAGAGCTATGCAAGCTATTTCTAATTGGGGAGGACATGGAGGGCGATCAACTCAGAATCTTGGATCCGCCAACAAGGAGCTATGAAGACAAGCTCAGGAGTGACCCGATCATTGCTCCTACCACCTTCCTATCTAGCCAAATAGACTACGGTGGTGTCTCTAAGAAAGACCAGCTGCCCGTGCTGGAGCCCGGTCAGGAGGACTTTGCAGTAACGGGGGCCCTAACCTGCGCTGAGCAGGCGCTTATTCCACAAACGAAGGCCGCATCTGAGTTGGCGGTGGAAACCTCTCTTGCTCTCTTAGAGGAGATAACTTACCTCAGCTGCGCAATGCTGATACACCGGGATTACCAGATGCCACAGGCGGTCCCATTCACCAGCATCACAATCTCTGATCCGGCGCCACGGCAAGGTGAGATTGATTGCACCCATTCCCTCATGGCCATACCTAGGACAGGAGGCTCTGCTGCTTGGAACAAATGGTCTTTGCTGGCTTGTATACATGCCGTGTACTCACTTCATCCGCAAGATTGTAGGTACTGGCAGCAGCACTCACCTTGCTTAGGGTTCCGGCATGGTGTGGGCTAAAATAAGGAAGACTTTGACTTGTCGTGCAGAGCTGGAAGCGGTAAGGCCAAAAGACCTACATTAATAAGCCTCCGCGGACCAGTAATATCCCCGCTAATATCTGCACGGCTTTGAGGCTGTTTTTCATGCCATCATGAGGACCTTCTGTTGGGGGCCCGTTCTAGTGCGTTACAATTTTATGCACTAGTACACTACCGAACTATGCTTAGCCTTGGGTCTCAGCTGCAATCAAGCACTACGGGACATTATTTGCATGTTTACATTCTTTTTGCTGGTTAGTTCTGCAAAGAATGTGGGATTATTAATATGCTCTATTTACTATACGCATTGTTGAAGCTGGGCTATAACTCTGGGGGTTTAAAGTAACGATGCATGTATTTGTGGTGTTATGTAAATATACAGGTTTTACTTCTTGTTACACTTGAGAATTATATGGAGGTCTATGTTACTTTAATTGTCTGTCATGACCTAAATCTTCCTTGTAGTCTCTATCACTAGGCATTGGATAGTTAGGATTTATGACACATGTTTTTTAACCACCATTATACCTCCCACATTGTCCTCTGTGACCTGGGCAATAGAGCTTGTAACTAAAGCTAGTATTACTTTATCCTCCTACATCTTGGCTTGCTAGTGGGGGGGGGGGAGGGGGAGCTTCTTTACCTAGGAGACCTACCTATACTTATAGCAGAATAGTTTATATATGTGTGTATGTATGTGTATGCATGTGTATGTATGTGTATGTATGTGTATGTAAGTATATATATATATGTGTATGTATGTATGTGTATATATATATATGCATATCTGCTTGGTGGGTCCTGGTATACTCCTTCCTAGTATTTACTTGTTCCCGCTTGTGACATAAGGTATTACATTTCCCTACTATGCAGGTACACCCTCACCGTAACCAGATGTATCCTTTGTGGTGGGTCATGTGTCATTTGCCATTTGCTTTTCAAAATTATGTTTTCTATGAGCAGAATACCTGTTTTATTAGTATTTAAATATTAGTTGATAGTGCACCGCAGCTTGCTAGTTGGATCTTAATACTATTGCTTAACTTGCAGCCCTATGCATATTTTTATGAAACACTGGGTATTTTTATCTGGAGATATAATTCAATACACTTCCTCCCACTATGAGATCCAACTATTGCCCCTAGGACATCAAGCTCACCACCTCTCTATTAATATCAACAAGCTCCGGTACCCTTTACATTCCCATATGTACTGTATATAGACTAAACCCTGTTAAATCTATTCTGGCTCCCATGCTGCTGTATAGGTGGTTTCCTTATTACCTAGCATGACACGCATACTCTGTGTTTGATTGTTTTCTAATGTTCTTACTATCTGAGTTAAAAACCCACTAACTTCATACAATTGTTGTTACATTAGTACATTTCACTGTGGGTTATATTTATGCTATATAAAGTTATACTCATATATATATATTTATATATATATATATATATATACTTGTCATATCTATAGTTAAAATGGTTTGTGAAGGTCCAAAAGTGGCCTTACCTGATTACAATTCTCCTACTATCCTTTGTAATAGCTACCTTGGAGACCCAAAAGTGGTCTCATCAGCTTCAAGGAGATAAACGTAACAAAAAAAAAATGTGGGTTAGAGTCTGTTATCTTTTGATATATAATGAAGGTACTATTTAGGCAATTGTTTTTATTATTGAATTTTACACTCTTTTGTATTAACTGCAATTTTTAGTATGGGTATTACTATGCTGTTGTGAAGTGTAACGACTGTATAACCATCCTTTAAAAGTGCCTGTATGTCTATGTTTCTTTAACTCTCAATAAAAATTCTCTTAAAAAAAAAAAAAAATGACTTAGAATACAGTTAGTGCTCTTAAAGACAGATTGACGGGGGCGGAGCTATCCAGCAGGCAAGACAGTCGCAATCTAGCAGAGCTCCAGATAAAAATAGTTAATTATTAGCTTTGTAACACACGATTTGGGGGCTGACAACCCAAAAAAACCTTAGAGCAGCATTTACTCACTACAAGTGAACCTAGGCTGCAATTTGTCCGAGTTTGAGTGACTTTTCGATCTACCCGGAAAGGAGTACCAGAGGATTTTCAGGAAAATCAGAGGCTTCGGCCTACCTCGGGACTCTCCGGCACTTCAAAGAGCCTGAAATCTTCAGGAAAGGATACGATAGTAGTGGGCAGAACTATCCTTCTTGAAAAATACCTGCATGTCATGAACTACGGTTTGCAGCTCCAGACACAGCCCTGAAACCTATGAGAGGGGACAAAGCCATTTTATCTCAGAAGTAAGTGCGCAATAGATTGTGCGCACACACACACACAGGGAATATAACCTACCCCAGCTCCCCTAATCTACCCTAAACACCTGCCTCAACTACTTGTCTTGAACTTTGAAGCAGTATACTACTGATGTGGACTTAATCTATTACCCTTGGGAACATTAGCAGGGGTGGACTGCTGGGAAGCACCGGGAGTGTGTGATTGCTGGAACTCTCTCACTGGGGACAACTGAATCTGAGAGTGTGAGACACTTAAATTGAAACCCATCTCCCCCACATGTGAACTACAAGAGATTAATCTTTGTGTGCTCAGGTGGACCACAGCCTAGGAAACAGGACCAAAGATTATATGCTCTCTAGCCCTGTTCTGATCCTGTCTTCACCATCCACTGCAGACCATCACTAGGTAGTGGCCACTATTTGGGTTGATGTTCACGATCTCCTCCAACAAGAGAGAATTAGCTCTTAAGATCCCACACCCTGAGGAAAGCTGTCTAATAGAGGAATTGCATCTGCAGTTACTCTAATAAAGACCACTAATTCCAGCAGTGGTAACCCTGATACCTCTCCCTTGTCCAAGGGCCTTGGAGACCCTAAGCTTCTTCCTTGCCTGACCTGCCCTATACTAACTGGGACTTCCCAAGAACTAGAGACTATGAGTGACTTCCAGAGCAATTACTCATCCTAAACCCTTAACTGCTACTCTGCAATAGGCCCTGTCGATACACCCAGCCTCACCCCTTCTGGCCTGGTCCTCCTGGCTGGTCGCTTCCACTTACCTTTTCCCCTCCCTGTAGTTATATTTCTCAGGCCGTATCCCCCAGATCCCTGAGGTGTGGGTGTTGGAATTAAGCTCTCACTTGTAGCCACCCCTGGCTCGCCTAACCTACCTGTTTCTTTGCATGCTCCTACTCTGGGCCACCATGGAGTAAAATTTAATATCTAGGCCCTGCTGACCCCAATAAGTAATACTCACACAGATTAAGAACACAGTCATTCAGTATTAATCACTTTTGTGCATATTTTTCAGTCTTACTACATACCCTTATGTTGAAATGTCTCAAGCATTTAAAAGAAAACAAAAAGGGACCTCTGCGCCAAAGCGCACTGTGGTTGAACATTTCCACCATCAAACAATGTCCACCCACACTTCATCTGAAGAAGAAGGCCTCGAGGACACTTATACACAATTCTCAAAATCTTCCAACGATGAAGACCAGACTTGACCCTTCTCACCACAATGAACCTCTCACTATGGACTCTATCAAATCTCTCTTAGCAAACCATCATGAATCACTTTCCAAAAAAATTGATAAAAGTCATGCAGAGCTCAAAAGGGACATTGTGAGTATTGGTGATAGAACAGACACCCTGGAACATAAACAGGAAGATCTAACAGTGGACCACGCAAGTCTAGTAAGCTATTCCCAAAACCTTGCTAACCAGATTTCTGATCTAGAATCCAAACTTGCTGATCTGGAAGACAGATACCGAAGGAACAATGTCAGGATCAGGGGAATACCGGAAACAGTTGGCCCACCTGAATTGAAGGACTTTCTCTTAGAACTCTTTACTGCTTTGGTAGGTCCCTCAAGTGATTCAGAAATGCTGAAAGATAGAGCCCACAGAGCACTACGCCCTTGTAGTATGGAAGGTGATAAACCACAGGATGTCATCATCCGCCTTCATTACTTCACCTTCAGAGAAAAATTGCTGAGAGCAGTGGCAAAAGAAGGTGCACCACAGATAAATTTTCGGATCTCCAGATATTCCCGGATCTCTCCCCACATACCCTCCAAATACGACGAAACTTCCAGTTCTGCACAAAGATCCTGAGAGAGAAAGGAATACAATACAGATGGGGCTTTCCTGTCCGACTATTTATCACAAAGGATGGCCAGCAATTCATTGCCTCCTCCACACAGCAAGCCAGATCACTTCTACACAGATGGGAACTCATTCCTGATGATCCTGGTCCCTCCCGTGAGGTATCTATCCCACAGAGACAGACCAACAGCACCTGAGTGGGACCCTCTCCCGCAGAGAGCCCTCTCATCCAATCAGAGACGCCCCTCCAATGAGAACCTAGTATCTTCTGCACAGAAGAGATAAATGTGGCTCTGACTAATCTACTCCAACGTTAGAAGCGCTTTACATCTGAACCTCCCCCTCTTTCCTGACCACCTTCCTCACACCCCACCCTCTCCCTTCCTTTACTCCCTTCCCCTCCCCACTTACCCCTGTTCCTCAACCCCGACCTTCTACCACCAAATGCTCTTGCCAAATGCTCAGGACTTGAACATCTTCCATTACCCTAGCTGAGCCTACTTGGCGGGACTGCTGTAGTCTCTACTATAATAGCAGAGACTTTTAAGTTTCTGCAGCCATGCTGCGCAGTATACTGATATGTGCCTTCTTATATATTGCTCCTTTGTTTTAGATGTTTATTTACTGGTTTGCTCTTACTCTCTAGCTACAAATGAGATTTCATCCTTCCCCTGACAACCTTCCCCTCCTCCCACCCTCTCCTCCTCTCCTCCCCCTTGGCCCTTCCCTCTCCTTCTACCCTTAATCTTAAATCCCCCCTTTCCCCTCTTTTTCTCCTCCTCCTTCCCTGCCTTCCTTATCCTTTTCCCCTCCACCTACTCTTTCTCCATTTCCTCCCCTCATCTTAACCTTCCCTTCTTCCCTTCTTCCCTTCCTCCCTAACCTGCTCTTCTCCCTGTCAGCACTTCCTTTTCCTTCCCCTTTATGCTCTCCCCCTCTTCCTCAGCCCCTCCCTAATACCCTCAATGCAGCATTCCCAGTTACCAATCCACAGGCCCTGAATACTCACCACGATCCATACTAAATTCATCTACTGGGACAACTGAGACTTCCGCCATATGGGAGAAGAACCCAATCACTGTACAAATATGCTGTAAAGTATGTTTATGCTCTTCTCTATGCTTACCTTTTTACCCGAGACACTCTCTTACAGGTTAATTTTGGTGTTTGTTCTCCCGCTGGGGACTTAGCCTCCCCTATATGACCTCCCCCCTTCCTCCCCTACTCCTTCCCTCTGGCTTCTCTTCCCCTTCCTCCCTTTTCTCCCTTTCCTCTCCCCCTGTCTTTGCCCCCTCCCTCCCTCTCTCTCATTTCCTTCTTCTTTTCTCCATTACTCCCTTCTTCTCTCTGTCCTTTTCTTCCCCTTCCTATTACCCTACTACTCCCCCTCCAGATGCCCCTCTCCCTTATCCCCCCCTCACCTGGTTGGATAAGGTGGTACAACTTGATAATCCTATTGACGAAATCACCACCCAGATCTTATATGAGGGGGGGGGTGGAATGATTATTTTCTTTCATGATAGTTGATGGATTATCATAAGTTCCTAGATAAGCCCATTTGTTCTTACTGTAATAGTTCCATTGTTTGACTGTTTTAAATGTTAAATTTTGTTACACTTGATATGCTGTCAAGTTCCATTGCCTTTCTTGCTATTGTCCTCATTCTTGTATAGAGGCCTAACCACCCCAAACTCCTGACCTTCCTTATAGTGCCTTTTTGTTTGGGACTAAACTCGAATTGCCTCCCCCATAACCTCTGACTTCTGGACTATTCCCTGAAACTTGACACACACACTCCCTATATTTCCCCCCTGGTGTGATCCCAGGATACTTCATATCAGATAGAGAGACAACCATAGTTTTCCTTTCACTTTTGAATACCGGGGATCAGCGGGGCTAGGATCTTTTATGCTAGCTCCCCCCCCCCCCACACACACACATTTTGAGTTGTGACCTCTTGGTTCAACTAATAGGTAACTCACAACGAAAGTGAAACAATAACACTTTCTCCCCTTTTTCCTAACATAACCCTACTTACCTGAACCCCTCCCCATAGAAGACCCCCAAACTTGTAGACGTAATACTTGAAGGAGACCATTATCCCCCCTGGCTTTTCATTTACAGTACGCTAACCTGAGTCGACTTTTCCCTGGACGTTACCCAGATCCCTACTCACGAAGCCTCTTGCTCCGGTATCTCCTCCGGCACAAACTCCAAATTGCCTTCTTACAGGAAACTCATTGGCAGGAAGGGACCAGATTTCTTACCAATTCTTCCTACTTCCAGGTTTGTGCAACAGCTTCCTACGCCAAAAAAACAAGAGGTGTGGCTATCCTGGTACATAGATCAATTAAATGCGAAATTGAGTATAGTGAATCTGACCCGAAGGGTAGATTCCTGATAGTAGTCTATCGTATCAAACATACATTCAACAATATATTTATACAGTAAAAGTCTCAAAGTTTTGTATGAAATTGTGTCTAATATATCTCCACAGAGACTGTAACTGAATAACATATAACCAAGTTCATTCTTTATTTGATATGGCTGTTTAGAATGATACACGTAGGAGGGAGAGATTTGAACAACTATTTAAAGGCACAGACACAGACGAAAATAAATTAGAATTGGGAACTCTATATACCAATAAAGAAAAAATTCATGTTAAAGAACTTAAGCTCAAGGACTCCCTGTAAAAGCAGGCATACTCATAGGTCACCACTTGAGAAGAGTTAAGAAATAAACGAAAAAGAGATAGCAATCACTCAGGGCTCATGCAATCTGAAATGCCCAACAAACGGAACACCAAAATGAATAAAGATTATAAAGGGTACACATTGAACAATTACTTGAAGCCAATTGAACCTGCCTTAACATCTCATAATGATCAACCTCCAAAACAGTGGCAAGAAGCAGAAACGCAAGTAACTATGGATCACTCAAGTATAGCACAACAAGTCACTAAAAATGATCTTAGATACTTTGCTTCCAGGGAAGATATCAGAGAAGCTATGCAAGAAGTAAAAGATATGTTCAATGAATTTAAGAAAGATATCACTGTGTTGGAACACAAAGTCTCAACCATAGAAAAGAAACAAGAGGCGCAACAGTCAGAAATACGTATACAATCAGACAACACGCAAGTGCATGCTGACATGATTCACAACCTAATGGAGAGGATGGAAGATTTGGAAAACAGGAGCCGCAGGAACAATCTGCGGATCCGTGGAATCCCTGAATCCATATCACCAGACGCCCTGCAAGGACACCTGCAAAGCCTCTTTCGAACAGCGAAGGATACACCTACAGCCCCAGAAGCCCCTATAGAAAGGGCTCACTGTGCTCTGCGCCCAAGACCACCATCAAAAGCACCGCCGAGAGATGTGATAGTGAAACTACTATCATTCAGAGACAAAGAAGAAATACTAAAAGGAGCAAGAAACAAAACACCTCTCTTACACGCAGGAATAGAAGTACAGATATACTCGGATATCTGCCCCGCTACTCTACAAAAAAGAAAGGACCTGCGATTCATTACAATAGTTCTGAGAGAAAATAACATACCCTATAGATGGGGCTTCCCTACATGCATTGTAGCTACAAAAAATAACACTACCACAATGTTCCGCTCCCTGGATGATCTACCATCTTTTAACAAAACCCTCGGCCTGTCAATCAAGCTACCTCCAATGTTGGAACACCTACAAAACACACCTACCACAACAGAAGAATCAGCAGCGGATGACACACTTTAACCTGAGAGCAGTAAACTCTTTAAAATAAAATATTTCATCATAATGAAAAATAGAGACATACAGGCCCTCTGGCCTTACCTGATTTGAAAGAAAGCAAGGTCTCTGTCAAAAGAGACTATGTTGGACTGTGCTTAAGCTAAAAAGCTTACCCTCACTCCCCTCAGAAAGATAAGTAGAACAAATGTTGATCTGTTATTTTGTTATGTACTGTTTACAACCTTTTCACTTATAATGCACATGCACTTAATGATCACACGCATATACATGCTAGTCACAACTTACATCAAGGTATTTACTACAGCAGCTAGAGAACCAAAGACGAGATGGGAGATGAGTGACAACACAGATCTCAATATAACATACCTACCTGAACCAACCAACACAACACACGCATCGCACTCATACATAACTACACCACATTCACTACTACGGCTGAACACACACACACAAACACCCACTTACCTTAAACCTTTACACAAAAACCACATTTCATAGGCAATGAACTAGGGACCTCACCCCTAGTCAATTTACGGTTAATACTTGATTATTTATTTTTGAATTGTTATATCAGTTTGTTAAACTTACTTTGCAGAACTATAACCTTCTCCTCCCACAGGTTTGACCGCCGCAGGTGGAGGTAAAAACACCCCCCCCCCTTATAGCTTAACCGACCCTGTCACTAAGACCCACCCTACCTCCTCACTGATACCCTACTGCCCCCCCAAACTTCCCAAAATACTTCTCAAATACTTGCAATACAATCACTCTCAATAAGGAATAAGCGTTTGACATGAAGTCAACACGCAACACATATTACCAGTCCCATGGACTGAAAATGATCACAGTCAACGTGAAAGGAATCAACAGCCCAAACAAACGGGCAATAGTACTCACAGAACTTCAAAGGATGGAGGGGGACATAGTCCTCCTCCAAGAGACACACTTCCGAAAAGAACATGAACCAAAATGGTTCCAAAAACGCTACACCCAGGCTTACTTTGCGTCAGGCCTAACTAAAAAAGGGGGGGGTGGGAATACTGTTTCACAAGAAAATCCCCTTTAAGCCCACACAAATAGAGAGAGATCCGGAGGGTCGATATATTATGATAGTTGGCCTTCTGTATAACAGACCAATAACACTTGTTAATTTATACTTCCCAAATGTGGCACAAGCTACATTCCTCAAACGCATGACACAAAAAATTCAGGAAATACAAAAAGGTACGCTCTTCATGGGGGGAGATTTCAATGTCCCCTTAGACCCTCAACTAGACACCTCTGATGGCTCCTCCAGCATAACACCTAAGACCCTCAAACAGATATCACAATATCTGAGAGACATGGTAGTGCATGATGTATGGAGAATAACGCTCCCCACAACTAAAGATTTTACCTTTTACTCCCACCCCCTCAATAAATATACCAGGATAGACTATATTTATTCAGACACAACAGGCCTCACCACCATTTCGGACTGCACCATACATAACATCACATGGTCAGACCATGCCCCAGTCTCCTGCAAAATCCATTAGCCAGAGTCCCCGATCTCCGCCTTCGTGTGGAAGTTAGATGACACACTGCTAGATGAACCCACTACTGTCTCAGACCTCACCAAAACGCTTCAAGAATACTTTCAACTAAATAAAACAGACACCTTACCTCTAACCACTACATGGGAAGCACACAAATGTGTAATACGCGGGGAGTTTATAAAAATAAGAGCCAGACACAACAGACTTAAAAGGGAGAGACTTCACTCTTTGCTAACCCTAATCTCCCACCTAGAACAACAGCATAAAAACAACCCGACGGACACTAAACTCATGACAGAACTGACCCAAGCCAGAACAGAATTAACAGCACACTTGTGTATAGAACACCAAAAGAAAGCACTCCTTCTGAAGCAAACATTCTACGAACAGGGAGATAAGACAGGCAAACTACTGGCCAGGGCCCTGGCTCGCAGAAAACTTAAAACATATATACACGAGATTAAAGACTCCAAAAATGTTACTCATTACGATGGGAATAGCATTGCAAACGCATTCAGAGATTATTACAAGGCACTTTACAATATAAACGCAAATCACAATACCACGGAGATTATACAGGATACCAGGGAAGACGCACGACAGACACAAAATTACCTTTCCAAAGTGACACTGCCATCTCTTTCAGATGAGGACAAGACCTCCCTAGATGAACCCTTTAAAATCAATGAAATTTTACAAACTATTAAAAACTTGCCTTCAGGCAAAAGTCCAGGCCCGGATGGTCTAAACTCCAAATATTATAAAAAATTCGCCCATATACTTGCCCCTCATCTACTCGAAGTATTTAATGCAATCCAAGACACAATCACACTCCCAAGCTCCATGCTAGAGGCTCATATAGTCGTACTACCTAAACCTGGCAAACCCCCCACAAAACCGGAAAATTTCCGCCCAATCTCCTTACTAAACTCCGACATTAAAATTCTGGCTAAATTAATTGCGAATAGAATCAATACATTCTTACCACAACTAATCTCAACTGACCAAACAGGTTTCATACCACACAGGGAAGCAAGAGATAATACGCTAAAAGTCATTCAACTAATATCCCATGCTAATATATCTTCCACTCCCCTTACACTCCTATCAACTGACGCGGAGAAAGCGTTTGACCGAGTTAATTGGTCATTCATGCTTTCTACCCTCCAGAAGATGAATTTCGGCCCGGGACTTGTAAAATGGATATTAGCGCTATACTCTACACCAAACGCCAAAATACATGTGAATGGTGTCCTGTCAAAATCATTCCCAATCACAAACGGGACGAGGCAGGGGTGTCCCCTCTCCCCTTTCCTATTCGCCATCTCGATAGAACCCCTGGCTAGTAGTATCAGAGCAAACCCTTCTATCACAGGAATCAAAGTACACAACACAGAATACAAACTAGCCATGTACGCAGATGACATACTGCTCACACTCACAAACACCCTACACTCACTGCCAGAAGTACTGAGGGAAATGGAGCAATATGGCAATGTTTCCAACTTTCACCTAAATCCTAATAAATCAGAGCTCCTTAACATTACTGAACCAAGTGACATCTTTAACCGTATAGCCAGCTCCTGCCCTCTCAGAGTTGTAAATAAAGAACTCCTATACCTAGGGATCACTATCAGATCGACTATACCGGAAATTATAGAGACCAACTACAAAGAAATTAAAGAAGAAATAATTTCAGACCTTTCTGGATGGCGGAGAAAATCTTTCTCATGGCTAGGTAGGATCAATATAGTAAAAATGAATATTCTGCCCGTATCCTATACATCTTACAAACCATCCCAATAACACCAACTACCCCACACATCCAAAATATACAGAAAGCAATGGAAGAATTTGTCTGGCAAGGAATCAAGCCTAGAATAAATAAAAACACATTGTACAAAACACGTTCCAAGGGGGGAGTGGGCCTTCCCAATTTACACACACTGCCAAGCAATCTCACTACAACACATTGTGGAATGGAGCCAGAACCTGACACACAAGGCCTGGATAAAACTAGATTTAGATATCCTTCAATGTCATAATGTAGGATCCCTGGCGTGGGTACCACAGAAACACCGCCCTACACAACTACAGGCATATCCGCTTCTCAAAGAGACAATGATGATGTGGGATAAAATAGCAGCCACCCAGACACACGTCTCATCACCGACCTCACCTCTTACCCCGATTACAGACAACCCAGCCACCCATATCCAAATCCCTAAGGGACAAAACAGATATGGTCTACCCTTAAATAAATTGTCAATAAACAATGCCTTCACCAATAATAAACTCAAAACACAACTAGAACTAAGAGAATGGGACCACGAACTCTTCACATCCTGGTTCCGCTGTGCTCAACTCTCACACTACATAGCAACACATAGACACAAATCACTGTTACTCAGAGCACTTACACCCTTTGAGAACCTCTGCATCCTATCCATCCCAGCTAAACACCTGATCTCACAGCTTTACGAAATCTTACTCAGTGGAGGCCTACACGATCTCCCCATGTATGTACAGGGTTGGCACAGGGAACTGGGACAGGAACATGACACCAAAACGTGGCACAAAGCATTTGACATTACAAAAAGATGCTCAATTTCGGCCAGAACGCAAGAAACCCAGTATAAATTTCTAAGTAGATGGTACTTGACCCCCCACAGAATCAAAAAGATATACCCCAATACAACGGGTCAATGCTGGAGGGGCTGCGGGGAGGAGGGCACATTGTTGTATATTTGGTGGAATTGCCCCAGAATAAGAGATTTCTGGAGCGAAGTGTTTGAAGCGATTAACAAAAAACTTCGCCTTTCCATTCAACCGACAGCTTCAATCCTACTCTATCTGGAACTCCCGAAATTTAACTACCAACATGACAGGTCCTTATACATCATAATGCTCAATGGAGCTAAAGCTTTGATCCCTAAGAAATGGAAGACACCAATAACACCTTCCAAATCAGAATGGGAAAACCTTGTCACCACACAACTACAACTCGAGAGATACCACTATACTAAGATAGGGAAACCTGATATACATGAATACATGTCCCTAACATGGAGAGATACCCCACTTTAGACGCGCCCCCCCCCCTCGACCCACGTAACCAACCTCCCTTTCTACTAATATGAAACCCTTTAGCCAAACACAATGACTATACCCCTCCACCTGTGGCGGTCAACGACACTCCTTTAGACCCCCCCTCCCCCCCCAACCTCACTCCTCTCCAACCACCCCTCTTTTTCACCCCCCCTGTACATTAAGATGAAACCATAACCCCCTTACCCTCACCCTTCCTCACACCTTCCTCCTCCTGCTCTATAGAATACCCTCTCGTCCAAACTGGACGAGCGGAATGCCTGAGAAACAAACTGAAATTTTTTGTTAAGTTCTCATTTGTTAAACCAAAGTTAAAGTTCAAAGGTTAAAAGGAAAAATAAAAGTTAAAACTATTGCAAAAAAAAGGACCACAAATTACAGGAATCTGGACGTTTGACCTAAAGATGATCACCGCCTACGGGCGAGCGTGGACATTACTATGTTATAATAGAGTACAGGTAGCCCTCAGTTTACGCCGGGGTAAGGTTCCAGAAGGAATGGTTGTAAATCGAAACCATTGTAAATTGAAACCCAGTTTATAATGTAAGTCAATGGGAAGTGAGGGAGATAGGTTCCAGGCCCCTCTCAAAATTGTCATAAGTAACACCTAATACATTATTTTAAAAGCTTTGAAATGAAGACTTTAAATGCTAGACAGCATTATAAACCTAATAAAATATTCACACAACACAGAATAAATAAACTAAGTTCAATGAACAAAAACATTTGCTAAACAGCATTATAAACCTAATACAATAATCACACAACACAGACTTCACTTGCATTTTTCTGCAAACAGTTCTTTCTATGCATTCCAATCTGGACTGAGTTATAGACAGGAAGATCTTGTTCCTTTGAAATCTGCTCGATAGCTCAGGTCTGGTTAAACTGATTAATTTCAGCTTGCTTGGCTTTGCTGCAACACAAGCGCACAGCTCCACCTTCTTGCTATTTTAATAAATGCACTGCTTCTCAATGCTTTTCAATAGCAGTCACATGACTGGAAAAAAAGGTTGTTATTCTGAAACGGTGTAAATTGAACCGTTGTAACTGGAAAGACTTTTAAGTAACTCCTTAAAACCCACTGTTCTAAACTTATGTATGATCTTGGATGTCCTATAACTCCTGTAATGATATTTTGATTTTCTAAATAAAGCTTTGCAAAAAAAAAAAGAACTTAAGCTCTGGTGGGACATAGAATTTTTGGAACATTACCTAGAGGAAAAGAAGATCCCTGGGGGATTAAGAATGAAAACGTTTCCAGCCTTTTAATAAAGATTTTCCAGAATTTATGATCATTTGGAATCAGTCCCTAACAGAGTGTTCACTTACATTGATGAAAAAACTGGTCAAATTTAAAAAAGAACAAAGAGATGGCATATTATTAGAAATTGAGAATCTAGATAAACAACTTGAGAGATTCAAGGATGATCAAAAAAATAATACCATTCCAGAAACAACTGGATGAGACATTGGAAAAATTAAGCACAGAATTGTCTGACAATAAATACAAAAAGTATGAGAGAGATTCCAAGGACTATGACTTGGGTATAGTATATAGTTGGAACATTGAAAGGAAGGCACAGAAGAAGAAATTAATCAAAAATGCTAATAAAAATAAAAATAAGAACCAGAAAAAAGTGACATTTTCAAGTTTTGAGAGCACAACTGGTTTGAACGACACTAATTCTACGTCAGCATCAACTTCTGTAATACCTACTACTGCCTCACCTACTACTTCAACACCAATTAGAGCATCTTCGGATTCTGATATGGCACTAGGGGCAAGACCAAAAAACGGGGCAACTCATATAGAAAATATGAAAGAAAGGGACAAATAAAATCTGGAAGGAGCCCAGATAGTAGGAGTAGCGACACCAAGGTACCCGAGCCGCAGAACACAGTGGAAGAAGAAAAACATCAGAGGATACAAATAATTAACCTATCATCTAGGACATTAGAACAGTGTGAGATATCTGTTCTGTCTAAGGGACTTGGCTTTTCACCAACCAGGGACTTTGACCTTTTTGAAACTATTCTAGATATTAATAAATTTGTTCATAAAATAACCTTGACCAAACACTTCAAAAATGTGAGTGTGACAGACTTACACTGTGACTGACGAAGTGACATCCAGGTCATTAGTGACAATTGTGACTTTATTAACCTATGTGATATCGTGTCACTTTGTGAGCTGCAGGGTGAGAATGTTAACACTGATAGTACTAATCAATAATTGATTAAGGAGTCTAAACCTAGTACTTTTTATCCTGTACATGTAAGAAATTACATCATTGAGTTATTCCATTCAGTCTTAGAACAAGATCTTATTTCTTTAGCTGAAAAAGTCAGGAAGGGTGACTGTATGGGTAGTTACAGGTATAATAATTTAAGTAAAAGAGAAATCCAAGCGCTAACGAGACTAAAGAATTACAAGGATATAGTAGTTGTTGACTCAGATAAGGGAGGTTCCATTGCGGTATTGAATCAAACAGATTACCTCAAAGAAGCCTACGGGCAATTGGCGGATTCTTATACTTATAAGAAATTAACATTTAACCCAACTTCCAAATTCCAACTTGAGTTAAAACATCTGTTTGATCTTGGTATAGAATGTTCAGTACTTACTATCAAAACTAGTGATTACATTTATGTAGATAACTCCAGGACACCTGTATTCAAATATTTACCCAAAGTACACAAGTCCCTAGTTGATCCCCCAGGTAGACCAATAATTTCAGCTATTGGCTCCCTGGGGGGAAAACTGGGGCAATGGGTAGATGCACAACTTCAACCAATAGTGCAGTCTTTACCTGCCTTCCTGAGAGACACTAAGCATTTATTGAGGCTTATTAGAACGGGGTAAATATGATTACTAAAGACTTATCTGTACAGCTTGAAGAGACATATGAGATGGGTAAACCTTACATTTTTCCTGGATTTAATGAAATGGTGGAGGAACAGATTTCTTTGGCAGATGGGTGTTCTAATGAAAGGGAATGCCAACAATTAAGAAAAATCTTCATGGAATTTCAGGAGATATTTGCCAAAGATTCTTATGACTGTGGTTCAACAGATCTAGATATTCTTAGGATTCCAACTGATCCTAAAGCACCTCCAGTATATGTGAGACATAATCGTCTGCCATTGGCCTCCTATGAATCTTTAGCAGATATTAATAAGAACTTTGAATCAAGAGGTATTATTAAACCAATACATAGTCCCTTTAATACTCCCATTCTTGGAGTATTGAAACCATATGGGCAATGGCGGTTGTGTGCTGACTTGAGACAGCTTAATAAGCGTGTGCCTATGTCAGGAAGCCCAGTCCCATACATAGATCAATGTCTTGCACAGATACAAGGTTCTAAAATCTTTACAACCTTAGACTGTGCACAAGGTTATTGGACTGTCAAGTTGTGTGAGGAGGACCAACCTAAACATTTTCATTTAGTGGAGAACAGTTTACCTGGGTCAGGATGCCTTTTGGATATATTAATTCATGACAGGAGTTTGGTATTTCTTCTGTTAAGTGTGATCAGTCCACGGGTCATCATTACTTGTGGGATATTAACTGCTCCCCTACAGGAAGTGCAAGAGGATTCACCCAGCAGAGTTGCTATATAGCTCCTCCCCTCTACGTCACCTCCAGTCATTCTCTTGCACCCAACGACTAGATAGGATGTGTGAGAGGACTATGGTGATATATTTAGTTTTTATATCTTCAATCAAAAGTTTGTTATTTTATAATAGCACCGGAGTGTGTTATTCCTTCTCTGGTAGAATTTGAAGAAGAATCTACCTGAGTTTTTCTATGATTTTAGCCGGAGTAGTTAAGATCATATTGCTGTTTCTCGGCCATCTGAGGAGAGGTAAACTTCAGATCAGGGGACAGCAGGCAGATTAATCTGCAAAGAGGTATGTAGCAGTTTATTATTTTCTGACATGGAATTGATGAGAAAATCCTGCCATACCGTTATAATGTAAACTCAGCCTTGAATGCAGTAGATGTAGCTGATATCAGGCTGTCATGTATGTATATTTTACACTTCAGTTTTCTGGGAAATGGTACTTCTCTGGCTTTTAAACTGTATACACCTATTTTGCAGGGACTTGCAATAGGTAATATCTTTCAGGAATCCCTGAATATCCCTTGACATGTATATATTTTTTTTTAGAAGACAACCCAAAGTATTGATTTAGGCCCATTTTGGTATATTTCATGCCACCATTTCACCGCCAAATGCGATCAAATAAAAAAAATCGTTCACTTTTTCACAAATTTTTTCACAAACTTTAGGTTTCTCACTGAAATTATTTACAAACAGCTTGTGCAAATATGGCACAAATGGTTGTAAATTCTTCTCTGGGATCCCCTTTGTTCATAAATAGCAGACTTATATGGCTTTGGTGTTGCTTTTTGGTAATTAGAATGCCACTAAATGCCACTGCGCACCACACGTGTATTATGCCCAGCAGTGTAGGGGTTAATTAGGGAGCATGTAGGGAGCTTTTTGGGGTAATTTTAGCTTTAGTGTAGTGTAGTAGACAACCCCAAGTATTGATCTAGGCCCATTTTGGTATATTTCATGCCACCATTTCACCGCCAAATGCGATCAAATAAAAAAAAAAGTTACATTTTTCACAATTTTAGGTTTCTCACTGAAATAATTTACAAACAGCTTGTGCAGTTATGGCACAAATGGTTGTAAATGCTTCTCTGGGATCCCCTTTGTTCAGAAATAGCAGACATATATGGCTTTGGCATTGCTTTTTGGTATTTAGAAGGCCGCTAAATGCCGCTGCGCATCACACGTGTATTATGGCTAGCAGTGAAGGGGTTAATTAGGTAGCTTGTAGGGAGCTTGCAGGGTTAATATTAGATTTAGTGTAGAGCTCAGCCTCCCACCTGAAACATCAGACCCCCTGATCCCTCCCAAACAGCTCTCTTCCCTCCCCCACCCCACAATTGTCCCCGCCATCTTAAGTACTGGCAGAAACTCTGCCAGTACTAAAATAAAAGGTATTTAGCCCTTTTTTTTTAAAAAAAAAAGAAGCATATTTACATATGCTGATGTGTACGATCCCCCCTTAGACCCCAACCTCACTGATCCCCCCTAAAATTAAATGACAATTAATTATTGAGGTAAAACGTTTTTTTGCTGGCATGTAAAAACGTTTTTTTCTCTGAGGTACTGGGTGAAAAAATGTTTTGGGCACTATTTTTCCACTTGGCAATAGTTTTGATTTAAATTAGAGCAGTTCACTGATCCCTCTCACTGTTATGTGTGTGGGGGAGGGGCGATTTTTGGCGCTTTTTCTAAGCATCAGAAAAACTCAGTCAGAGGTTCATTTTCTTCCTGCATGATCCGGTTCATCTCTACAGAGTTCAGGGATCTCCAAAGCCTTTTTTGAGGGAAGTAATCATTACAGCAGAGCTGTGCTGATTGTATTGACTGTGATATAAAAAACGTTTATTTGTGTATTTTTTTCTGCTGCCTGGGTTAGTTATCATTTGCTGAGGGGAACAATCCTTTGCTAAAACTGTATATTCTGACAAAGATTGATGCTATAACTTAATTATTTTATCTGTTATAATATTTTTCTGTGCTTCTTAAAGGCACAGTTCGTTTTCATATTATTTGTAAATTACTTTGAAAAGTATTTCCAAGTTGCTGTTTATTTGCTAGTGTGTTAAACATGTCTGATTCAGAGGAATATCTCTGTGCTATATGTGTTAATGCCAAAGTGGAGCCCAATAGAAATTTATGTACTAAATGTATTGATGCTACTTTAAAAAACAGTCAATCTGTACAAATTGAACATATTTCACCAAACAACGAGGGGAGAGTTATGCCGACTAACTCGCCTCACGTGTCAGTACCTGCATCTCCCGCTCAGGAGGTGCGTGATATTGTAGCGCCGAGTGCATCTGGGCGGCCATTACAAATCACATTACAAGATATGGCTACTGTTATGACTGAAGTTTTGGCTAAACTACCAGAACTAAGAGGTAAACGTGATCACTCTGGGATGAGAACAGAGTGCGCTGATAATGCAAGGGCCATGTCTGATACTGCGTCACAGTTTGCAGAACGTGAAGACGGAGAGCTTCATTCTGTGGGTGACGGTTCTGATCCAAATAAACTGGACTCAGACATTTCAAATTTTAAATTTAAGCTTGAGAACCTCCGTGTGTTACTAGGGGAGGTATTAGCGGCTCTGAATGATTGTAACACAGTTGCAATCCCAGAAAAAATGTGTAGGTTGGATAAATATTTTGCGGTACCGACGAGTACTGACGTTTTTCCTATACCTAAGAGACTTACTGTCATTGTTACTAAGGAGTGGGATAGACCCGGTGTGCCTTTCTCACCCCCTCCTATATTCAGAAAAATGTTTCCAATAGACGCCGCCACACGGGACTTATGGCAAATGGTCCCTAAGGTGGAGGGAGCAGTTTCTACTTTAGCTAAGCGTACCACTATCCCAGTGGAGGATAGCTGTGCTTTTTCAGATCCAATGGATAAAAAATTAGAGGGTTACCTTAAGAAAATGTTTGTTCAACAAGGGTTTATATTGCAACCTCTTGCATGTATTGCGCCTGTCACGGCTGCAGCAGCATTTTGGTTTGAGTCTCTGGAAGAGACACTTCAATCATCCACACTAGATGACATCACACACAAACTTAAATTCCTTAAGTTAGCTAATTCATTTATTTCAGATGCCGTAGTACATTTAACTAAACTTGCGGCTAAAAATTCAGGATTCGCCATTCAGGCACGCAGAGCTCTGTGACTGAAATCCTGGTCAGCTGATGTTACGTCTAAATCTAAATTGCTTAATATTCCTTTCAAAGGGCAGACCTTATTCGGGCCCGGCTTGAAAGAGATTATTGCTGACATTACAGGAGGTAAAGGTCATGCCCTGCCTCAGGACAAGGCCAAAGCCAAGGCTAGACAGTCCAATTTTCGTTCCTTTCGTAATTTCAAAGCAGGAGCAGCATCAACTTCCTCTGCACCAAAACAGGAAGGAGCTGTTGCTCGCTACAGACAAGGCTGGAAACCTAACCAGTCCTGGAACAGGGGCAAACAGGCCAGAAAACCTGCTGCTGCCCCTAAGACAGCATGAATTGAGGGCCCCCGATCCGGGACCGGATCTAGTGGGGGGCAGACTTTCCCTCTTCGCCCAGGCTTGGGCAAGAGATGTTCAGGATCCCTGGGCGCTAGAGATCATATCTCAGGGATACCTTCTGGACTTCAAATCCTCTCCCCCAAGAGGGAGATTTCATCTGTCAAGGTTGTCAACAAACCTAACAAAGAAGGAAGCGTTTCTACGCTGCGTACAAGATCTTTTATTAATGGGAGTGATCCATCCAGTTCCGCGGTTGGAACAAGGACAAGGGTTTTACTCAAATCTGTTTGTAGTTCCCAAAAAAGAGGGAACCTTCAGGCCAATCTTGGATTTAAAGATCCTAAACAAATTCCTAAGAGTTCCATCGTTCAAGATGGAAACTATTCGAACAATTTTGCCCATGATCCAAGAGGGTCAGTACATGACCACAGTGGATTTAAAGGATGCTTACCTTCACATACCGATTCACAAAAGTCATTACCGGTATCTAAGGTTTGCCTTTTTAGACAGGCATTACCAGTTTGTAGCTCTTCCATTCGGACTGGCTACGACTCCAAGAATCTTCACAAAGGTTCTGGGCACTCTTCTGGCGGTACTAAGACCGCGAGGAATTTCAGTAGCTCCGTACTTAGACGACATACTGATACAAGCTTCAAGCTTTCAAACTGCCAAATCTCATACAGAGATAGTACTGGCATTTCTAAGGTCGCATGGATGGAAAGTGAACGAAGAGAAAAGTTCTCTCTTTCCACTCACAAGAGTTCCCTTCCTGGGGACTCTGATAGATTCTGTAGAAATGAAGATTTACCTGACAGAGGACAGGTTAACAAAACTTCAAAATGCATGCCGTGTCCTTCATTCCACTCTAAATCTGAATCAAGAGACCAGAAATTCTCTTCTATGGTGGCTTTATCGGCCACATCTGTCCAGGGGAATGCCATTCAGCAGGCCAGACTGGTCAATTGTAACAACAGACGCCAGCCTACTAGGTTGGGGCGCTGTCTGGAATTCTCTGAAGGCTCAGGGACTATGGAATCAGGAGGAGAGTCTTCTTCCAATAAACATTCTGGAATTGAGAGCAGTCCTCAATGCTCTTCTGGCTTGGCCCCAGTTAACAACTCGGGGGTTCATCAGGTTCCAGTCGGACAACATCACGACTGTAGCTTATATCAACCATCAGGGAGGGACAAGAAGCTCCCTAGCAATGATGGAAGGATCGAAGATAATTCGCTGGGCAGAGTCTCACTCTTGCCACCTGTCTGCAATCCACATCCCGGGAGTGGAGAACTGGGAGGCGGATTTCTTAAGTCGTCAGACTTTTCATCCGGGGGAGTGGGAACTTCATCCAGAGGTCTTTGCCCAAATACTTCGACGTTGGGGCAAACCAGAGATAGATCTCATGGCGTCTCGACAGAACGCCAAGCTTCCGCGCTACGGGTCCAGATCCAGGGATCCGGGAGCGGTCCTGATAGATGCCTTGACAGCACCATGGACCTTCAGGATGGCTTATGTGTTTCCACCTTTCCCGATGCTTCCTCGATTGATTGCCAGAATCAAACAGGAGAAAGCATCAGTGATTCTAATAGCGCCTGCATGGCCACGCAGGACTTGGTATACAGATCTGGTGGACATGTCATTCTGTCCACCTTGGTCGTTACCTCTGAGACAGGACCTTCTGATTCAGGGTCCTTTCAAACATCAAAATCTAACTTCTCTGAAGCTGACTGCTTGGAAATTGAACGCTTGATCTTATCAAAGCGTGGTTTTTCTGAGTCAGTTATTGATACCTTAATACAGGCTAGGAAGCCTGTTACCAGAAAGATTTACCATAAAATATGGCGTAAATACCTATATTGGTGCGAATCCAAAGGTTACTCTTGGAGTAAGGTTAGGATTCCTAGGATATTGTCTTTTCTACAAGAAGGTTTAGAAAAGGGGTTATCCGCTAGTTCCTTAAAGGGACAGATCTCAGCTCTGTCCATTCTGTTACACAAGCGTCTGTCAGAAGTTCCAGACGTTCAGGCTTTTTGTCAGGCTTTGGCCAGGATTAAACCTGTGTTTAAAGCTGTGGCTCCACCATGGAGTTTAAACCTTGTTCTTAACGTTTTACAGGGTGTTCCGTTTGAACCCCTTCATTCCATTGATATAAAGTTGTTATCTTGGAAAGTTCTATTTTTAATGGCTATTTCCTCGGCTCGAAGAGTCTCTGAGTTATCAGCCTTACATTGTGATTCTCCTTATTTGATTTTTCACTCGGATAAGGTAGTTCTGCGTACTAAACCTGGGTTCTTACCTAAGGTAGTCACTAACAGGAATATCAATCAGGAGATTGTTGTTCCATCCTTGTGCCCAAATCCTTCTTCGAGGAAGGAACGTCGTTTGCACAATCTGGATGTAGTTCGTGCCCTTAAATTTTATTTACAGGCAACTAAAGATTTTCGACAAACGTCTTCCCTGTTTGTCGTTTACTCTGGTCAGAGGAGAGGTCAAAAAGCTTCTGCTACCTCTCTCTCTTTTTGGCTTCGTAGCATAATTCGTTTAGCTTATGAGACTGCTGGACAGCAGCCTCCTGAAAGAATTACAGCTCATTCCACTAGAGCTGTGGCTTCCACTTGGGCCTTTAAGAATGAGGCCTCTGTTTAACAGATTTGCAAGGCTGCAACTTGGTCTTCGCTTCATACTTTTTCCAAATTTTACAAATTTGACACTTTTGCTTCCTCGGAGGCTATTTTTGGGAGAAAGGTTCTTCAGGCAGTGGTTCCTTCTGTATAAAGAGCCTGCCTATCCCTCCCGTCATCCGTGTACTTTTGCTTTGGTATTGGTATCCCACAAGTAATGATGACCCGTGGACTGATCACACTTAACAGAAGAAAACATAATTTATGCTTACCTGATAAATTCCTTTCTTCTGTGGTGTGATCAGTCCACGGCCCGCCCTGTTTTTTAAGGCAGGTAAATATTTTTTAAATTATACTCCAGTCACCACTACACCCTTGGCTTCTCCTTTCTCGTTGGTCCTTGGTCGAATGACTGGAGGTGACGTAGAGGGGAGGAGCTATATAGCAACTCTGCTGGGTGAATCCTCTTGCACTTCCTGTAGGGGAGCAGTTAATATCCCACAAGTAATGATGACCCGTGGACTGATCACACCACAGAAGAAAGGAATTTATCAGGTAAGCACAAATTATGTTTTTTATGCAAAAGGCTATGCCTGATGCTGCTGAGAGGGGGACATTATGGTATGTGGATGATGTATTAATCAAAAGCTCTACTTTTGATGAACACTTGGAAGAGGTCAGGCATGTACTTAATCAATTGAAAAGGGCAGGTGTAAAACTCTCAATTAAAAAAGCTCAATGGTGTAGAAGTAAGGTGAATTTCCTTGGTTATGAAATAACTGCTGATGGTTTGAATCCCCAGGAAAAGAAGGTTGAAGCTTTATTGAAAACAAAGAATCCAACAAATATTAAAGAACTAAGATCCTTCCTAGGTATGACAAATTACTCTAGGAAATATATTGACAACTATGCTGAAATTACTAAACCTTTGATTAGGCTATTAAAGAAAGGGGAGACTTGGACAGTAGAACAAGACCAGGCAGTTCAAGAGTTACAGCTAAGGCTTACTCAAGCCCCTTGTTTAGCCTATCCAAAAAAGGGAAAAACATTTTACTTAGAGACAGGATATACAGATCTTACCTTAAGTGAGGTTCTTTATCAGCAATATGATAAACAGAATAAGATCATTGCATATGAAAGTAAGCCCTTATCTCCAGTGGAGATCAAATTTAATGATTGTGAAAAAACATTCGGCTAGATTTAGAGTTTTGCGTTAGAAGAGGTGCGTTAGCTACGCGTCTTTTTTTTCTAACGCACGTTGTTTTTAACGCTGGTATTACGAGTTTCAAAACAAGCTCCTAACGCGACTCCTAACGCGTATATTTTAGACGCGTAATCATGCCCACGTTAGACAGTCTCCCATAGAGATCAATGAGAAATCAGAAAAGCACGCTTTTTTCACCTAACACTCGATCTCGCGAGAAATACTCACTGCTCGGTCATATGACCTATACCACATAATGCACAATAAAAACAAAATGAAAATGTCATAACAACAATCACAAAACGTAGCACACACGCATTACACATTCATAAGCGGGGAAAATAAAACATTACACTAAACGAGGAATACACATATACCTTACGATCCGGAAACACAGAACAAAACAACACGAAAGAAAAATTGCACACTCATACACAAGCAAAACACTTGCATTCAACATTACGGAATATTAGTACAAACGAACATTCACAACACTTCACAAATACGACACCATCACAAATCAACATTTACACATAATACTATTGGACAATGTCATGCAAAACAATCACTATGACATCATCGCATTTTACACATTCCACAAATACTAACTCAATATGAGCATGCGCAAATTCACACAACTAATACACATTACACACATACTAATTACTAACAAAGCACACCTGAACACAATTTACAAGGCAAATCGGTACATCATTAAACATTTACACAGGGTATATAAGCACCACACAAGCATGGCTTCTTTGACTGTGTTGCTGGTGGAGTTTTGGAGATTTGAGATTTAGTGAGTTATTGTGAGAGTTAGTGCGAGTTAGTGTTATTGGGAGAGTTAGTGTTAGTGTTAGTGTGAGAGAGTGAGTTAGTGTTATTGGGAGTAAGTTAGTGGTAGTGTGAGTTAGTGGTAGTGTGAGTTAGTTAGTGGTGGTGTGAGTTAGTTGTAGTGTGAGATAGGAAGAGAACAGTAGTGAGCGAGAGTTGGTTTGGGTGAGTGTGCGAGTGCTTTTACTGTATACGTAACACATTTACACGCAAACACATTCAATACATACATATACTTATCAATAACACTACATACACTCCATACCCCGTTCCCTGTAATCCCATTCCCTGTAATCCCATCCCCCATTCCCTGTAATCCCATTCCCTGTAATCCCATACCCCATTCCCTCAAATCTCATACCCCATTCCCTCGAATCCCATACCCATCCCATTGTTACATTTAGTTTACATATCCTCATTTTAGTCTACTTTTACGTTTTAGTTTGTTAAATAATCCTTACCCTCTTTTATTTATATCCCTTTCACACTTTGAGCACTTTTTTTGTCTTTTTATTTATTTATTTTGACCCCCTTTAATTTGGGCACATTCACTTTTTGTTGTAGGAGTTAGGGATTAGTGTAGGGAAGAAATGGAAGAGGAGGGCAGGCAGGAGATTAGTCAGGGGAGAGGGAGGGGGAGAGGGAGAGGAACAGGACAGGAAGGGGGGCAGGAAGCGGTGGGTGGACCCAGCCACTTAGTTCAAGATGAACAAGTGGCTGGGCCCAGTGGCGGACAGAGTAGGGCTTCACAGTCCGGGAAACGGAGGACACCATCACAGGGGAAGGCCAAGCTGAGGAGAAGGAGGCCCTCGTAGAGGCATATGTGCCGAGGGCTAGGAGGCTGCAAGCTCAGAAGGCCACCCCGAGGGACAAGAGGAAGCTCTGGCTAGAGATAAGGGATGCAGTTAATGCAGTAGGAGGCCACAACAGGGATGTCAAATCCATTAAACATCGCTACCGGGACTGCAAAATGGAGCTGAAAAGAAAAATGTCTCTGGAGCATCAACATGCAACAGCAACCGGTGGCGGGCCTCCCCTGACCATGGAGTATAACCGATGGGAGGAGATGTTGCGTCCCAGCATCTCCGAGGTGGCCATAGTCGGTATCGGAGGAGTCAATACCGGGTATCTGCCACTCTCATCTGACGGTAAGCTCATTTAATAATTTCTCAACATCAAAAATAAAGAATGTATTTAAAGGGACAAGAAACACAAAATGTGTCTTTCACGATTTAGAAATAGCATGCAATTTTAAACAACTTGATAATTTACTTCTATTATCTAATTTGCTTCCTTCTATAGATATCCTTTGCTGAAAAGCATATCTAGATAGGCTTAGAAGCTGCTGATTGGTGGCTGCACATAGATGTCTCGTGTGATTGGCTAACCCATGGGCATTGGTATTTCAACAACAAAGGATATCTAAAGAATGAAGCAAATTAACCCCTTTATTGACCACAACACTTTTCCATTTTCTGTCCGTTTGGAACCAAGGCTATGTTTACATTTTTGCGGTGTTTGTGTTTAGCTGTAATTTTCCTCTTACTCATTTACTGTACCCACACATATTATATACCGTTTTTCTCGCCATTAAATGGCCTTTGTAAAGATACCATTATTTTCATCATATCTTATAATTTACTATAAAAAAAATTATAAAATATGAGGAAAAAAATTGAAAAAAACACACTGTTTCTAACTTAGACCCCCAAAATCTGTTACAGATTTACAACCACCAAAAAACATCCATGCTAAATAGTTTCTAAATTTTGTCCTGAGTTTAGAAATACCCAATGTTTACATGTTCTTTGCTTTTTTTGCAAGTTATAGGGCCATAAATACAAGTAGCACTTTGCTATTTCCAAACCATTTTTTTTTTTCAAAATTAGCGCTAGTTACATTAGAACACTAATATCTTTCAGTAATCACTGAATATCCATTGACATGTATATATATTTTTTTTTAAGTAGACATCCCAAAGTATTAATCTAGGCCAATTTTGGTATATTTCATGCCACCATTTCACCGCCAAATGCGATCAAATACAAAAAATCGTTCACTTTTTCACAAATTTTTTCATAAACTTTCGGTTTCTCAGTGAAATTATTTACAAACAGCTTGTGCAATTATGGCATAAATGGTTGTAAATTCTTCTCTGGGATCCCCTTTGCTCAGAAATAGCAGACATATATGGCTTTGGCGTTGCTTTTTGGTAATTAGAAGGCCGCTAATTGCCACTGTGCACCACACGTGTATTATGCCCAGCAGTGAAGGGGTTAATTAGGGAGCATGTAGGGAGCTTTTTGGGGTAATTTCAGCTTTAGTGTAGTGTAGTAGACAACCCCAAGTATTGATCTATGCCCATTTTGGTATATTTCATGCCACCATTTCACCGCCAAATGCGATCAAATAAAAAAAAAACTTAAAATTTTTCACAATTTTAGGTTTCTTACTGAAATCATTTACAAACAGCTTGTGCAATTATGGCACAAATGGTTGTAAATGATTCTCTGGGATCCCCTTTGTTCAGAAATAGCAGACATATATGATTTTGGCGTTGCTTTCTGGTAATTAGAAGGCCGCTAAATGCTGCTGCGCCTCACACGTGTATTATGGCTAGCAGTGGAGGGGTTAATTAGGGAGTTTGTAGGGAGCTTGCAGGGTTAATTTTAGCTTTAGTGTAGAGATCAGCCTCCCAGCTGACACATCCCACTCCCTGATCCCTCCCAAACAGCTCCCTTCCCTCCCCCACCCCACAATTGTCCCCGCCATCTTAAGTACTGGCAGAAAGTCTGCCAGTACTAAAATAAAAGGTTTTTTTAAAGCGCCCAACCTCCCTGATCCCCCCCCAAAACCGCTCTCTAACCCTCCCCCTCTGCCTTATTGGGGGCCATCTTGGGTACTGGCAGCTGTTTTTTGGGTACTGGCGCGCTGTTTTTTGCCTATTTTTTGGAGTGTATCTTTCCCCCCCACAGACCAATCCCCACCACCTAACTGATGTGTTTTTTTAATTATTTGTTTATTTTCTACAGTTTTTTTTTTTCATTTTTCTACACTTTTTTTCTGTAGTGTAGCGGTTCCCATCCGCTCCCTCCCCGTGCAAGCGACCGCCCCGCCCCCTGTGCACGTGCGCACATCCGTGCGCGCCCCCGGCCATCCCTGCCCACGATCCCGCCCCCCTCCAGATCAGCAGGGCCATCGATGGCCGCCACCCGCCTCCCATACCGGCTCCCACCCACCAACGAAAAGAGCCACCAAACTCTGGTGCAGAGAGGGCCACAGAGTGGCTCTCTCTGCACCGGATGGCTAAAAAATGTTATTGCAGGATGCCTCGATATTGAGGCATCCTGCAATAACCGGAAAGCAGCTGGAAGTGATCAGGATCGCTTCCAGTTGCTTTCCAGACAGAGGACGTGCAGGGTACGTCCTTGGTAGTTAACTGACTTTCTTTTGAGGACGTACCCTGCACGTCCTTGGTCGTTAAGGGGTTAAATAAAATAAGTACATTTGAATGTTGTTTCAAATAGTATTCTGTATCTGAACATTGAAGGAAAAAATGTGGGTTTAATGTTCCTTTAAGAATATGATTAATGCTATTAAGCTTTTTTACACATTATTACGTAAATGCATTCACAATTACTTTTCGATTACATTAGTATCTAGGCTACAGGTTAGGTGTGCATTTAAACAGACTGAAAACAAACGTAAAAACATTCAGATTGACCAGATAGATATCACAAACACGGTTTTGAAAATGTGGAAATCGTATTGATTGTTGTATTTAAAAGTGGATTAATGAGGCTGCATTTGTAATTCTATTGTAAGCAAAAACATTTACATCTTTATTTGGCAATATGCTAATATATACATTTTTCTTTATTTCAAATATACAGAGTCTGGGGAGGAGCCAGCACAGCAACCACAGGCTCCTCATTCACCCAGGTATGAGAGTGGTGGGGATCAATTGCCACCTCGGGGACACATTGAAGACATCCCTCTATATGAAGAAGAAGCCGCCCCCACTGCCTAAGAGATCCCTGCACCAGAAGAGCCTCTTGACTCAGAAGAGCCTCTTGACCCAGAAGAGCCTCGTGCACCAGCAGCCCATCGTGCACCAGCAGCCCGCCGCGCACCAGCAGCACCTGAGGAGGAGGAGATAGCCGAGGTGTAGGTATTGCTGGATTTCCAAGAACAAATGCGTGCCTCCCGGAGGGAAAATTTTCAAACTCGAGTCCAGATGTCAGAAGATATTCGTGCCCTTCTACAAGGACAAAGAGAAATTATAGAAGGCCAAAACCGGCTTGTGCAGATTCTCACAGATCTATTTCAGTTCCTCCGGGAGGCGCATGCTGGGCCATCTGCTGCTGGGTCATCTGCTGCTGGGCCATCTGAACCTGAGCCATCTGCTCCTGGTACTCAATCTCCTCCTCAGCCTGGTCATCCCAGTACTCCTCCTTCCCCTCTTCCCCAAACATCTCCCATGAGAACTCGTCAGAGGGGGCAGTTGCCCCCCCCCAGGGGCCTCAGTCTCGTGGGAAGAGGGGAAGGAAAAGGAAGTATTTTCTGGTATATATTTTTTTGGTGATTTAAAGGGACACTCAATCAAAATTAAACTTTCATTATTCAGATAGAGCATGCCAATTTAAACAACTTTCCAATTTACTTCCATTAACAAAATGTGCACAGTCTTTTTATATTTAAACTTTTTGAGTCACCAGCTCCTACTGAGCATGTGCAAGAATAAGTGTGTATGCATTTGTGAATGGCTGTCACATGGTACGTGTATGCATTTGTGATTGGCTGATGGCTGTCACATGGTACAGGGGGAGTGGAAAAAGACATAACTTTTAAAATTGTCAGAAAAAAAATCTACTACTCATTTGAAGCTCAGACTAAGTGCTATTGCATTGTCTTGTTATCTTGCATTTGTTGATTATGCAAATCTACTGTGTTGACTGGTCCTTTAATGTGTAATGGATAGGTATGTGATGATGTGGTCTTCTTACACTTGTGGAACACACTCTGCATATAATCTGCTTCTATGGGACTGGGTCCATGGAGGCAGATTTTTTTCAGAGTGTGGGTTACAAGTGTGTGGACACCACATCATCACATACCTATCCTTGTTCATTTCATTGATTGATTACTGTGATCTGATGACCAAACTGTTTCCCTAATCTCAAACAAAATGACCATTACAATTATACATGATGGCATATTACTGTTTGAATGCCAATAACATAGCTTAAAGGGACAGTCAGAACATTATTGTGGTTTACAAAGAAAACACTGTATTACGCATTATCAAGTTTTGAAAATGAAAATTTGAGAAATACACGTGTGACTTATGTGATTACCCTTGTATCTATGCCTCTGAAAAATGACCACTTATTTATGTTATTTTGACAGACCAACATTTTAGCCAATCACTGATCAATCCAGGGTCACTATGCTGTATGAGCTCAATGTTTTCTATATGAAAATTTGAACAAAATGCCCTCTAGTGGTCAAAATTCATTCAGATTACATGCACTCTTCAAGCTCTAAGAAATGAGCCGATGAACCTCCTAGGTTTAGCTGTCGACTAACAATAACAAGAGAATTTTGATAAATTGGTAATAAAAGTTTGAGATAATTTTTACAAATACAAATGTTTTTTTCACCATTAAATTCATTATTGGTTTTCCAGACTGTCCCTTTAAAAAAAATTACATATGCTAACATATGCTAATTCTTAGATTGTTGGTATATCTACATGTATTTGTTCAAACAAGAAAATATTGCAATAGGATTTCTAATGACGTGTTAAATAAAGTCTATTTTCTTAATGAGACATTATTGAGTTTGAATTTTTTTAAGTAAGACATTTTATTTAGAAGGAATATGGTTTCAGGTCCTTTTATGAGTTACTTTAGAAATATATGCTCACAATAATATATTTGGAGATTAACCAATGTGGAACTCATACATGACACAATACTCAACATTTACATTAAAGAGACAGTATACAATCATTTTCAGACAACTGCATGTAATAGATACTACTATAAACAACCAGATGACCACATACTGATATCAAAATCCATGAGAAAACAGTTTAAAGACTTACTTTAAAATAATGAAAAAAATTTGGCGGCAAGTATGATGCACAACGTAACGTAAACTTTTTTGGCGTCAAAAATAACCGGAAATTTGTGTCACTAATGACGCCGCCGTGGGAAAGGTCTCGGCGTCACGTATGACGCCGGAAATGACGAAATTGCGTCAAACGTCTTTTTCCGTGCCAAAAAAATTTTCGCGCCAAGAATGACGCAATAAAGTTTAGCCGCAGGCCTAATACCCGCAATAGCAAGAAGTAGTCAATTGAAAAAAAGACTAAAAACCCCAGGTAAGAAATAAATTTCTTAAAATGTTTAAATTCCCCAAATATGAAACTGACAGTCTGCTGAAGGAAATACATGAACCAGACTCATGGCAAATATAAGTACAATACATATATTTAGAACTTTATATAAATGCATAAAGTGCCAAACCATAGCTGGGGTGTCTTAAGTAATAAAAAACATACTTACCAAAAGACACCCATCCACATATAGCAGATAGCCAAACCAGTACTAAAACAGTTATTAGTCGAGGTAATGGTAAATTGAGAGTATATCGTCGATCTGAAAAGGGAGGTAGGAGATGAATCTCTACGACCGATAACAGAGAACCTATGAAATAGACCCCCGTTAGGGAAATCATCGTATTCAAATAAGTGATACTCCCTTCACGTCCCTCTGACATTCGCTGTACTCTGAGAGGAATCGGGCTTCAACAATGCTGAGAAGCGCATATCAACGTAGAAATCTTAGCACAAACTTACTTCACCAGCTCCATAGGAGGCAAAGTTTGTAAAACTGAATTGTGGGTGTGGTGAGGGGTGTATTTATAGGCATTTTGAGGTTTGGGAAACTTTGCCCCTCCTGGTAGGATTGTATATCCCATATGTCACTAGCTCATGGACTCTTGCCAATTACATGAAAGAAATATGTTTAGCTATGTTGAAAAGATAGCTGGAAAGCCCATTCCAAGTGGAAAATAACACAATACCCCTTCATTTGCATATGAAAAGACCCTTTACACAAACAGGAGCAAGCTGGAGAAGGTAGCTGATGGTATTCACATCAAACTTTGAGGCTTGGGGAGGAGTCAGAAAACAATGCAATGTTATTTAAACATCATCAAAAATAGACATTTATTTTAAAATAAGCAAAATAATAATAAAAAAAACAAACATTTGTTTTAAAAATGAGTGTCTAATGACCCTTAAATTAAAAATACCACAACATAAGATCTTGAAAAAGTAGGCATTTCATATATTTAGCATATGATAAAGGTCAATGCATATTGATTACTTGATTCAAATACAATAGGGCATATTTAGGAATTCGATATGTTGAAATTTAAAACCAACACAGTCATTATTCATATAAAGGAACATATTGTTGAGAAACATATTAAACAAGATGGACTATATCCATGGATTTGAACTTGCCTCAAAATATCTTATGCAGGAAAACATTTTGCTTTCATTCGTTTATTCAACAAGATAGCCATCAAAAGAGAATGTTGTGTTTTTTATCAGCTATGGGTCAACAATGTACATGATTCACACAATCCATACTCACCATGGTTTTAAACTTGGCTTCTCATTCACAAACGTAGGTTACGTGCAAATTCAAATATTGCGGGACTACGTAATCCAATCAAACGGTTTTTACACCAAGGCATGTGACGTCTTAATTAACATGGCACATCGTTGATCGTGTAAAAACGCCATCCAATCAAAGTCGCATCCTTGATCGCGTAAAAACGCCATCCAATCAAAGGTGCATCCTTGATCACGTAAAAACGCCATCCAATCAAAGGAGCATCCTTGATCGTGTAATAACGCCATACAATCAAAAGAGCATCCTTGGTCGCGGAAAAATGCCATACAATCAAAGGCGCATCCTTGATCGCATAAAAACGTAAGCCAATAAAATGCGCATCCTTGATCGCGTAAAAACGTCAGCCAGTACAAAGACTCATTGGACAGCCTGGCAGGTGACGTCTTAAGCAACATGGCGCATCCTTAATCGAGTGAAAACATCAGCCAATACAAGGACTCATTTGACAGCTTGGCATATCAATAAGAAACGTATTTATATTTTATAAACTAGTATGTGTATATTGCTAGCTATGAATGTCACGCGAGATAACGTAATACTGTGATATATTAAATAGAATCCATTATTGAAAATAAAGAAATATTTCATTAGAAGCAGAAGATTATTAACTCAACTTTTTTGCAAGCAGCATGGTTTAAATAGACTAGAAAACAACATTTTAGGTTACCTGATTATGTACGACATTGCAATTTTAAATACATTTTAGAAATAAATGTAAATGTTTGTATTGTTGTGTTTCATGTCACTTTAAGTGTTTTATAATGCTAGGAGATGCATTAGGAAAATAGGGATGTGTTATATATTATATGTTACTTATAGCTATGGTGTCCATCTTTACCATTTAAAAGGTACACATGAGAAATACATATGTCATTGATGTTTTCAGATATATATATTTTTTTTGAAATAACAATAATGACACATGTATTGATCAAACGTGTCACTTATTCAAGTTTAGATATGGTCAGCCTATCTATGACCATATATTGTTGCATAATTAAATATAAACATTAATAAGAGAAACATATTCATCATCTAAAATATGCGCATTACACACAGTGATTGATTTTGTTACGCTACTACAATAAGATATAAGTGAAATTGGAATACATGTGCTGTCAACATTCAAATATTCTTTTTAAAAAAAGATTCCATGTTCATGTAAAAATGAAAAAAAAAAAAGCATTCCAAATGCATATCCATTACTTAAAGGGACACTGAACCCGAATTTGTTTATTTGTAATTCTGAAAGAGCATGCAATTTTAATCCACTTTCTAATTTACTCCTATTATCAATTTATCTTCGTTCTCTTGCTTTTTTCGAAAATGAAGGCTTTTAACTGTTATTTTGGTTTCAGTACTCTGGACAGCACTTTTTTATTGGTGGATGAATTTATCCACCAATCAGCAAGGACAACCCAGGTTGTTCAAGAAAAATGGGACTGCATCTAAACTTACATTCTTGTATTTCAAATAAAGATACCAAGAGAATGAAGAAAATTTGATCATAGGAGTAAATTTGAAATTTTATTGAAATTTCATGCTCAATATGAATCACGGAATAACATTTTTGGGTACAATGTCCCTTTAACAATTGTGCTCAGCATCACTTAAAGGGACATGAAATAAAAAATATTCAGTTTCCGGATTCACAGAGAGGATACTATTTACATTGTATCAATCCTGCGATCATTTGTTAAAGGTGCATCAATTCACGAATAGTTTACAAATGAACACATGGATGTGAAAAAAAAAAATATATATATATATATATACAAAATTTTATATATATATATATATATATATATATATATATATATATATATATATAAATTCATTCCTATGCTAATCCTAATCTTGAAAAGATAAACCTTGATGAAAAGTATATCAAGAAAATGATTCACATTAAATTGGATATGTAAATATTAAAGTCATTTACAATTGTATTATATTTATGAATCAGGAAAGACCATTATTTGGTTTCAGGTCCCTTTAAGGATTAACCACATAAACTAGAGATTTCAATCAATTACATGAATAAAGAGGACAAAGAATAGTGGAATGACATGTATTTTATTTTTATGTCATAAAACATAAACAAATAAGATAACGTTGACCAAAAACATGTTGAAACATCGGAAACATTGGAGACATTTGACAAGGTAAAAGAGTGCATCACAGTCCTTGGAGGGAGTTGACAAGGGCCAACAAAGGCCAGCACAGCCCCATTGGAGTTGACAAGGGCAAACAAAGGCCAACACAGCCCCATTGGAGCCATTTGACAAGGTAAAAGAGTGCATCACAGTCCTTGGAGGGAGTTGACAAGGGCCAACAAAGGCCAGCACAGCCCCATTGGAGCCATTGGACAAGGTAAAAGAGTGCATCACAGTCCTTGGAGGGAGTTGACAAGGGCCAACACAGCCCCATTGGAGCCATTTGACAAGGTAAAAGAGTGCATCACAGTCCTTGTAGGGAGTTGACAAGGGCCAACAAAGGTCAGCACAGCCCCATTGGAGCCATTTGACAAGGTAAAAGAGTGCATCACAGTCCTTGGAGGGAGTTGACAAGGGCCAACACAGCCCCATTGGAGCTGTTTGACAAGGTAAAAGAGTGCATTACAGTCCTTGGAGGGAGTTGACAAGGGCCAACAAAGGCCAGCACAGCCCCATTGGAGCCATTTGACAAGGTAAAAGAGTGCATCACGGTCCTTAGAGGGAGTTGGCAAGGGCCAACACAGTCCCATTGGAGCAATTTGACAAGGTAAAAGAGTGCATCACAGTCCTTGGAGGTAGTTGACAAGGGCCAACAAAGGCCAGCACAGCCCCATTGGAGCCATTTGACAAGGTAAAAGAGTGCATCACAGTCCTTGGAGGGAGTTGACAAGGGCCAACACAGCCCCACTGGAGCCGTTTGACAAGGTAAAAGAGTGCATTACAGTCCTTGGAGGGAGTTGACAAGGGCCAACAAAGGCCAGCACAGCCCCATTGGAGCCATTTGACAAGGTAAAAGAGTGCATCCCAGTCCTTGGAGGGAGTTGACAAGGGCCAACACAGCCCCATTGGAGCCATTTGACAAGGTAAAAGAGTGCATCACAGTGCTTGGAGGGAGTTGACAAGGGCCAACACAGTCCCATTGGAGCAATTTGACAAGGTAAAAGAGTGCATCCCAGTCCTTGGAGGTAGTTGACAAGGGCCAACAAAGGCCAGCACAGCCCCATTGGAGCCATTTGACAAGGTAAAAGTGTGCATCACAGTCCTTGGAGGGAGTTGACAAGGGCCAGCACAGCCCCATTGGAGCCATTTGACAAGGTAAAAGAGTGCATCACAGTCCTTGGAGGGAGTTGACAAGGGCCAACACAGCCCCATTGGAGCCATTTGACAAGGTAAAAGAGTGCATCACAGTGCTTGGAGGGAGTTGACAAGGGCCAACAAAGGTCAGCACAGCCCCATTGGAGCCATTTGACAAGGTAAAAGAGTGCATCACAGTCCTTGGAGGGAGTTGACAAGGGCCAACAAAGGCCAGCACAGCGCCATTGGAGCCATTTGACAAGGTAAAAGAGTGCATCACAGTCCTTGGAGGGAGTTGACAAGGGCCAATACAGCCCCATTGGAGCCATTTGACTAGGTAACAGAGTGCATCACAGTCCTTGGAGAGAGTTGACAAGGGCCAACAAAGGCCAGCACAGCCCCAATGGAGCCATTTGACAAGGTAAAAGAGTGCATCACAGTCCTTGGAGGGAGTTGACAAGGGCCAGCGCAGCCCCATTGGAGCCATTTAACAAGGTAAAAGAGTGCATCACAGTCCTTTCAAGGAGTTGACAAGGGCCAGCACAGCCCCATTGGAGCCATTTGACAATGTAAAAGAGTGCATCACAGTCTTTGGAGGGAGTTGACAAGGGCCAACACAGCCCCATTGGAGCCATTTGACAAGGTAAAAGAGTGCAACAGGCATAACAATAAACAAAAAAAGGCCAAATGGCAACATGGAAAAACAAAACAGCAACATGTGGATGGAAGATTCTTATCTGCGCCCTTGGAGCATCTCCAGATCCTCCACTTATTGGGCATCACCTTCATCGTCCTGTGCATGTCCAGCTCCAGATTCAAGCGTTGACTCTACACGCATCATACGTTGTAGAGTCAAACGCTGAACCTGTAGCTGGGCATGCATGGTGTCGTTCCCAGGACCAGCGCGTTCCTCAACACGGCCTGCTCTATGTGTGCTAGAGCTTCTAGCATGAGCCAACACAGTCCCATTGGAGCAATTTGACAAGGTAAAAGAGTGCATCACAGTCCTTGGAGGTAGTTGACAAAGGCCAGCACAGCCCCATTGGAGCCATTTGACAAGGTAAAAGAGTGCATCACAGTCCTTGGAGGGAGTTGACAAGGGCCAGCGCAGCCCCATTGGAGCCATTTGACAAGGTAAAAGAGTGCATCACAGTCCTTGGAGGGAGTTGACAAGGGCCAACACAGCCCCATTGGAGCCATTTGACAAGGTAAAAGAGTGCATCACAGTGCTTGGAGGGAGTTGACAAGGGCCAACAAAGGTCAGCACAGCGCCATTGGAGCCATTTGACAAGGTAAAAGAGTGCATCACAGTCCTTGGAGGGAGTTAACAAGGGCCAACAAAGGCCAGCACAGCCCCATTGGAGCCATTTGACAAGGTAAAAGAGTGCATCACAGTCCTTGGAGGGAGTTGACAAGGGCCAATACAGCCCCATTGGAGCCATTTGACAAGGTAACAGAGTGCATCACAGTCCTTGGAGGGAGTTGAAAAGGGCCAACAAAGGCCAGCACAGCCCCATTGGAGCCATTTGACAAGGTAAAAGAGTGCATCACAGTCCTTGGAGGGAGTTGACAAGGGCCAGCGCAGCCCCATTGGAGCCATTTAACAAGGTAAAAGAGTGCATCACAGTCCTTTGAAGGAGTTGACAAGGGCCAGCACAGCCCCATTGGAGCCATTTGACAATGTAAAAGAGTGCATCACAGTCCTTGGAGGGAGTTGACAAGGGCCAACACCGCCCCATTGGAGCCATTTGACAAGGTAAAAGAGTGCAACAGGCATAACAATAAGCAAAAAAAGGCCAAATGGCAACATGGAAAAACAAAACAGCAACATGTGGATGGAAGATTCTTATCTGCACCCTTGGAGCATCTCCAGATCCTCCACTTATTGGGCATCACCTTCATCGTCCTGTGCATGTCCAGCTCCAGATTCAAGCGTTGACTCTACACGCATCATACGTTGTAGAGTCAAACGCTGAACCTGTAGCTGGGCATGCATGGTGTCGTTCCCAGGACCAGCGCGTTCCTCAACACGGCCTGCTCTATGCGTGCTAGAGCTTCTAGCATGAGCCATGTTGAGTCACAGCCTAAAATAAAGAAAATTAAAAATATTAATGAAAATTACACAACATAATAAAAATTGAGCAAAGATACATTGTAATAATAAAGACAAATCATTCTTTAAATTAAATTTTCGAGATTGATTATTTACACATTAAATATGTTATTCAGACATAAACCATTAAAGGTACAGTTTACTTAAACATGTTCTCCCCTTTAATTGGTTTTCAATGATCCACTTTTACAGCTTAAGTGTATAAATCTTGTAAAAGGATTTCCATTGTACTTACATTGGCAATTTAAATAGTTTAATTATACTGTGGTATCCACACCTATCCTTAAACCTTTTGACCTTGAGGCCAAGCTGTGTAAACATAGCAAGCAGAAGAAATTACATTCCCACTGGGTTATACAAGAGATAAGATATGACAATTTTTAAAGAAATTGTTGTATCCAAGTAGTGGTGATTGGTATATGGAGTGATATCAAATTAAAGGGACACTGAACCAAAATATTTTATTTTGTGATTCAGATAGAGCATGACATTTAAATCAACTTTTTAATTTACTCCTATTCTTAAATTTTAATCATTCTCTTGCTATCTTTATTTGAAATGCAAGAATGTAAGTTTATATGGCAGGCCATTTTTGGTGATCAACCTTGGTTGTCCCTGCTGATTGGTGGATAAATTCATCCAACAATAAAAAATTTATGTAGAGAGTTCAGAATATTTTTACAAATTATATGCCTTTTTTTTTTTTAAAATAAAGATATCAAGAGAACGAAGAAAACTTGATAAGAGGATTAAATTATAAATTTGCTTAACATTGCATGCTCTATTTGAATCACAATAGAAACAATTTGCCTTCAATGTACCTTTAAATATCTTATAATGTTGATTTTGAATGATACTTACAGCTGTGCCTGGGAAGGACAATCCAACACCCAGGACAATGAAGGTTGAGACAGGGGGAAGGGATGGGATTGGGCTGGGGAGGGATGGGCTGCCGCTCTGGGGTAGCCCGTACAGCTGGGGAGTGGTGAGTTGGGGGCTGGGCAGGTGGGGGAGCTGTACGGGCCAATACATCATGAAATCAAATCAAGGCATTTCAACATGATTATGTTTTAGATATACTTAGAAGTGGGTTTGAATTTATAAACAATGATGACATAAGGATATGGTATGCATATAGGCACTCAGATGAATAGCAATTACTGTCTGTACAATTAGAAAATGATTATTGTGGTTTGGCCTGGAAAATGCATGTGACATCATGATGGCATGAATTACAAATCAGACAAAAATGAAAGAATAATCAAAGCATATGTTCATGCTGCATGATATAGAAAGGGGGCAGTAGTGTATTCTAAAAGAAAATGAATAGGGGGGGCGGAGCCTAGACTAGCATAATCGAGGACGCGTGAACTAAATGCTCCGGGTGCATTTAGCACAGAAAGTGTAGAGACATTGTCCTTATGCACAAAAAGTGACCATATAACACTACCGGACTGTTCCTGGACTAGAAATATACTGAGGCGGTAGCAGCATTCCGAAGTATACAGGCGCAAACACAGTAAATTTAAGCTGGCCAACTCCACATAATGGCGCCCTAAGCGTTACCTACAGGGCACACAAAGTGCAAACTCACAGAGGGAAAATACCGGAAAATACCTGTCCTAACGATCCCCATACTGAGCCGACAGCCACCGGACCAGACATCCGCTATGCCGAGCAGAGTGATGACAGGCTCTCAAGTGCCTTCCTGACAAGATGCGGTAAGAAGTTTGTAAGGGGGACACCATTATACACACTCAGCCACGTGGGAGCCCTGGCGGGCGCAGACATTAACTTAGAGCAATAAATCCCTGGGGCACCAGCTACTTTAAAAATAAAACCTGACAAAAACGGCCTTACTGATTTTAACAAAGGGGCAAAAGTGGAGAATCGGACATAGGGAGTGCAGTGGATAAAAAGCAGGAGCAACCTTTATAATGTTTCCCATAGGGATCAAGTGCATTGATGTAAACTACATTAATGCAGAATTATAGCATATAAGCTCCCTTCAACTTTCTCAAGCTAACTACGAATAAAAGAGGAAAAAAGAACACAAATTTTTAAATCTTAAAAAATATTGCACCAATGATTTTCCCATGACTCTTATGCAAATAAGCCAGTACTAACAAGACCCTCACAAGCATTACAATCTTAGGGCAATTCTGCTAATAATCCTATAAAAATCTTATAACAAAGACACAGTCTGCAAATCCTAATATAAAGCAACAACCAGCTGCATTAATTCATATATAACTCTAAACAATGTCAGTTAGAAGACATAATAAGTCTGGGGTTACAAACAAGCCTGCTGTTGCGGATATCTTCCTTAAAGCTCAGAAAGGAGATAAACTAATAGAGAAAAGTGGAAATATCACAGAGGAAGAGATGGAGGAGGACACAGAAAGTATTTCTCCAGGAAATGGCGACACACCTGTGACTATAAAAGACATTAAAAATCTGGTCTCTAAACAAGATATAACCAACATCTTTGATAAAATGTGGGCAAAAATGGATGCACTCTAGAATACGGTCACAAACAGCCTTACAGAAATCAAACAGGACATCACAGAATTAGGCACCAGATTAGAGTCTTTGGAAGGAAAGGAAGAAACAATGGAAGAAGATATCACTTCTATCAATCAAAAACTAACTGAACACCAACAAGAATTGGCAGAGATTAATGACAAATTAGAGGATCTAGAGAATAGGAGTCGGAGGTGCAACATCCGCTTGAAGGGGATCCCAGAAACAATCGTAACTTCAGACCTACGTAACTATCTATTGCATCTATTTCAAACTGTCACAGGCTCATCAGAGGAGGGGAAATTCCAGATGGAAAGAGCTCATAGAGCTCTAAGAGCAAAACCTAAAGATACGGAACCCCCAAGAGATGTGATAGTCAAATTCTTTCGCTTTCAAGAAAAAGAGGAGATAATGGCGGCGGCGAGGAAAAACCCAACATTTAAATTTCATGAGTCAATTGTACAATTTTATCAAGATCTCTGCATCAAGACCCTTCAGAAGAGATTCGCCCTCCGCCCACTGACACAGCTTCTGAGAAAGAATCAAATTATGTACAGATGGGGATTCCCTTTTGCTCTGCTCATACATCACGAAGGCAGTACTATCTCCATCAGAGAGAAACAAGACATTGCGGCCCTTTGTCAAAGGTTGAAATTAGAATGCCCAGAGATCCCAGACACTTCTAAAGACAACTTTAGAGACCGTCCGCAAGCGCCAAGAAGCACAACTCAACAAGGACGTTGGACTAAAGTATCCAAAAGAAAGCAGAAGACATGAGAAACTTTCCAAGCCCAGAGATTGGTACAATGGTTTTTGAGGGTAACTATGTCTATGCCTGCTCCTGGGTGGGTGAAAAGATTCCAGGATACGTGATTTTGACCAGTGAACTTATTTGAAAATAAAGAGAGGTCTTTGAGAGATGATACAGAGTAGAAGAGCCTTATGTGTCATAATAAGCAAGGATGCCTCTGCTTACCTCCTAAGCAGGAAACAGAAATGGCTGAAATTGGTTATCTTTTAGAGAGAGACCTTTAATAAATTAATGTTCCAACAGCTGAGTAATAGAAGTTCTCACACAGCACACCTCAGTCCGGAGGAACAGTTAGGTCTCATATTCAACAGACTATGGGTCACTAAACGATCATAGAACTACTTTACATATTTGTTGAAATGTACTCATAGATATACTAAGCTAAATTGCACACTTAGTTAGAAAAGTAGTGACTGCATTTTTACAGTAACTGTTTTATTGTCATTTTTTCGTTTACAAATTTAACTTTGTTTAATGTTTGGTTTTGCTTTATCGTTCCAAGTACCGTCGAGCAGAGGTCAAGAAAGTTTCTCCATGCCAAAAGGGGTCAGAAGGTAGTGACAACCATTCTAGAACATCATCAAGTCGTGGGATTCAGGTACAAGAGGGGGAGGGAGAGGTTATTTGTAGATGGAGTCTAATTTACAGATCATATCACACAATGTCAGAGGTCTAAACACCAATGTAAAGAGAAAAATAGCACTCACTCAGTATAGCAACATGAAGGCCAAAATTATCTTCTTACAAGAAACCCATTTTATACACAACCAAATACCTGCATATTGGAATAAACACTATACACAACATTACCATTCCACGACCGATTCAAAAAAAGAGGGGTGTCAATTCTTCTTCATAATTCCCTTTCATTTACAAAAGAAGAAGTGATAAAAGATAAAGAGGGTAGATTTCTTATACTAAGAGGTAATATACAAGGCACACAAATTACACTTTGCAATTTTTATGCACCTAACGAGCAACAACATAAGTTTTTCACTAAACTTTCACATTTATTGACCCAATGGTCACAGATCCTGATGATAGTAGCCGGAGATTTTAATGTGAATTTAAAGATACTGCGAGAAACTGGTAAAGTTGGTTTATCGAACAAACAATGTAGACTTAACTCTATTACTAAAGCTATCAGGGAGACACTGGAAGCTCATAATGTAGTTGACACCTGGACGACACTCTATGGCCAGACTAACGATCACACATATTACTCTCCAGCTCATAAAACATATACCAAACTTGACTATATATATATAAGCCAAATAATGCTACCTAATTTAACCTCTTCATCGATCCATGCTTCAGCATGGTCGGACCATTCCATTGTACAGATTCAGTTGAAGGGACTCACGGACGTTAACAGGCAGAAATCATGGACATATGACCCTATGCTAACAAAACAGCCAGACATCCGCACCAGAGTTCTTGATGGTCTCAGAGAATTCTGGAAATTTAATGTTACTCCCTCAATCAAACCAGCAATGGTGTGGGCTGCTCACAAACCATATTTGAGAGGGCTGCTTATAAAAGAAAAAAAATTATTTATGAAAAAAACCAGGTCAGTGATTATTGCACTACAACAAGAAATTGAAGAATTAGAAAAGTTACACCGAAACACACTATCCCAGTTAGCCTACACCACCCTGACCAATAAAAGAAAAGAGCTCTCCATACTCAGCTAAATGGAATGCAGATATAGGTAATCACGTACCAGAGGATAACTGGGCCAATATATTTAAGTTCATCAAAAAATCCTCAACCTCTCCAGTAATATTAGAGCTCAACTATAAGATTGTAACAAGGTGGTATTTAACCCTGTCAAAACTAAGTAGTATTTACCCAAACCTACCAGATAAATGTTGGCGCTGCGGTAAGAGACATGGTAGCCTACTTCACATGTGGTGGCGATGCCCCAAAGTACGCCCCCTATGGAAAGCGGTAGAGCAACATTTCAGGCAAAGTCTTTCAACTGAATTTATACTAAACCCACAAATAGCATTACTCAATGATCTCCCTAATATACCATGTCGCTTGCGACTTTTAATGCTCCAAATAGGCCTTAACAGCGCGAGAAAATTAATAGCCCGTAATTGGAAGAAACATATAACCATAACTAAGGAAATGTGGCTTGAAGAAGTAGATGAACAATTCACACTGGAACAATACGGTTACCTCTGCCGTAACAAAGTAAACACCCTACTAGATGCCAAATTTCTCTGGCAAGAATCCCTACACACAGCAATTCTCTCAAATACCCCTAGGAATGCCATCCCTCCCCCCTAGTGAATTCAACCAACTATCACCAAACAGAAAGGGTACAAATTTTCTTTGTGACATGAACAGATCATACAACACCTCGATAAACATATAATCTAAGAGCCAGTGACGATCCGGATAAAGACATGCAGATGTAAGTTATTATATTTATTTTATTGATTAGTTTGTTTGTTTACCTGTTCACATGTTATCTAACCTACATGGACTGATTGACCACAGCACATGAGGCAACAACGAAACTCATGAACATACAGCCCTAATTGGCAACACTTGATAATGTAAAATCATTTCTATGCTGATATTTGTTATTGTGAATATTTAAATTTTCAATAAAAAAGAAAAATTAAAAAAAAAAAAAAAAAAAGAAAAGAGCTCACCAAAATTCTTACTGACAACTCCATGAGAGCTATACACAGATTAAAATCCTATTACTTCTTATATGCAAACAAACCGGATAGGTATTTAGCTAACAGATTAAGGGAAAAAACAAAATCCTTCACAATAGCACACATACAAAAATCAAACGGCGCATTGACATCCCAACCACAAGAAATTGTGGAATGCTTTGCTCAATATTATGAATTGCTATATGACGGGAAAAAGGTCTCCCATTCGACTCAGACAACACAACTTAGACAGAGACTGTTAGAGACAGCAAATTTGCCTAAACTTGACGAACAAGACGCAAAAGCTTTAGATGAAGAGATAACTATAGTAGAAATAACAAATGCTATTAAAGAACTCAAAATAGGTAAAGCGGCAGGCCCTGACGGACTTTCTGGGGATTATTATAAATTATTTAAAACGGACTTAACCACTCATTTTCACAAATTCTGTAACAATATTCTGAAAGGCACGCCAATCCCCCCGGAATTAATCCAAGCTAAAATTATTGTCATTCCCAAACCAGGGAAAAGTCCCAAACTAGTACAAAATTATAGGCCAATCTCATTAATAAATCAGGATGTGAAAATCCTCACAAAAATTCTAGCAAACAGGCTTAAACATCTCCTACCTTCATTAATTCACCCAGACCAAGTGGGCTTTATTAAAGATCGTGAAGCACCTGACAATATTAGGCGCACAATAGCCCTGGTCGAATATCTAAAAGCTACAAAAACGCCTTCTCTGCTCCTAGCTTTGGACGCAGAGAAGGCGTTTGACAGAGTGGATTGGGTGTACATGGTGGCGGTCTTGGAACATCTAGGTTTTGGTAGTAGATTCATAGAGGTGATTAAAAATATCTACTCTAATCCCACAGCAATAATTAGAGTGGCGGGTTATCAATCTAGAGCTATTCAGATACTAAACGGAACACGTTAGGGATGCCCACTATCGCCACTATTATTCGCTCTATGCGTGGAACCTCTGGCAGCGTGTATACGAAAGTCCATAGACATTCATGGGGTTAGAGTGAATAGGGAAGAATACAAACTAACTTTATTTGCAGATGATATTCTGCTGTCGCTTACTAGACCATTGGTGTCCCTACCTAATCTCTATCATATTTTAAACGACTTTTCTAAAGTTTCTGGTTTCAAAATAAACTCTGAAAAATGTGAAGCGCTTCCTCTAGCGATACCAGAACATACACGGAAACTGATAGACACTAATTTTGACTTTAAATGGACCAACAGCTCCCTTAAATACCTTGGAATTAATATCACAGACACGCCAGAAGCCTTATACAAGGCAAATTACACCCCGCTGTACAAGATCATAAAGGCAGATATAAATAAATGGAAAAAAGGTAACTTTTCTTGGATAGGGAGACAATCGGCAATAAAAATGAATGTCTTACCGAGACTGTTATATCTATTTCGAGCCCTTCCCATTAAGGTCCCACTAAAGGACTTAGAAGAAATGCAGTCTGAGTTTCTCAAATTTATCCGCGGGCACAAATCGACTAGAATACCCGCTTACCTATTAAAACTACATAAACAATTAGGAGGACTAGGGGTCCCTAATCTACGAGACTATTAGCAAGCGGCTAGGCTTGCGCAATGTGCATTGTTAGGTAAAGACTGTAGGAAAATGACGTGGCCCAATGTCGAGGCAGATATTGGGGGCCTAGACAATCCAGGGGACATACTATGGAGCCCGTCTACCACAAAAACGCAATCACTAGCTAAATTAAAAATTACAGAACACTCCAAAGTAATATGGAGATCATTGACTAAAGCGTGGAAATTACTCTCACCACATACAACCATAATACCACTGGGGATGCTACTCCCGCTAGACTTTCAAAAACAAATAGCTAAATGGGAAAATAAGGGCCTATACCGGGTGGCAGATTTTATAGATAAGGGGAAAGTGCTGACATACACACAATTGAGGGATAAGATTAGCCCAATTACACTGCATTGGTTTCTGTACCATCAAATTACACACGCCATACATAAATACAGACAGGGTGATTCTCCCTCCCCATACACTACCTTAGAACAGTTGATACTGACGCCGGGAAGAAACAAAAAAATGATCACGAGACTATACCTTGCTATCCAAGAGGCGAAGAACACTACAAAACAAAAACTGCACAATAAGTGGGAACTAGATCTAGATATAACATATACTGTTGAAGAATGGAGACAGATATTTTTCTCACAAAGCAAAAACTTAGTAGGGGCTGACCTCATTGAGAATGCGTTAAAAACCGCATATCGCTGGTACCTCACACCACTAACTACCTCACATTTTGACCCTCAGAGTAATAGATTATGTTATAGAGGCTGCACAGGGATAGGCACCTACTTACACATGTGGTGGGGATGCCCATTGATACAACCCATATGGGATAAAGTAACGCAGCTGATTAAGAACACACTAGACGAATCAATCACACTCTCAGTTGCAAAAGCCTTGCTCCACATCCCTTTAGACTCACTAAACTCAGCCACTAACAAATGGATTAATATAGTATGCACAGCCACCAGAATGTGCATAGCTAAAAATTGGAAGGTGGGAGCGCCGGAATGGTGCGAAATATTGGACAAAATTGAGAGTATCTATACTATGTCTGAGTCAGCAGCATGGGTTCAAGGTAATTCAGTAAGCTTCCAAAATATTTGGATCCACTGGATTCTAAAAAGACATAGTTACACGAGATAGGCTGGTACACTCCTAGGAGTTCAAGGAGCCTCTGGTGATTTATACAAACCGAAAAGTATCAATATCCATATGGTCATGGAAGAAGTTTATGCAAAGCTTACTAAAAGTAGCACTGCTCGACGGGAAAGGTACTTAGTTAATTCTTAACCCTAGTTTAGAAATTTTTGTTAGAGAGGGGAAGTAGGGGGGTGGGGGAAATTGTTGAGAGTTGGGGGGGGGGGAATAAAAAAAATGACAATTATTGGAAATTCAGTAAAATGTACAGTATGTGATATGTATACATAAACCTATATATAGGGGAGTGTCTATTATTGTACAGTTGTATGCTGTATTGCTATGATGTAATAGCTGTGAAACTTTAATAAAAAATATTTCAACTAAAAGAAAACGAATATTACTTTTTAAAGTGCAAAAGCTGTAGACTTTGATTTTTTCAAGAAAATGTTTTACAAAAAAAAAACTTGTTGGATACATGTTAGATACAGTGGGGCAAAAAAGTATTTAGTCAGCCACCAATTGTGCAAGTTCTCCCACTTAAGAAGATGAAAGAGGCCTGTAATTTTCATCATAGGTATACCTCAACTATGAGAGACAAAATGTGGAAACAAATCCAGACAATCACATTATCTGATTTGGAAAGAATTTATTTGCAAATTATGGTGGAAAATAAGTATTTGGTCAATATCAAAAGTTCATCTCAATACTTTGTTTTATATCCTTTGTTGGCAATGACAGAGGTCAAACATTTTCTGTAAGTCTTCACAAGGTTGTCACACACTGTTGCTAGTATGTTGGCCCATTCCTGCATGCAGATCTCCTCTAGAGCTCCTCTAGATGTTTTGGGGCTGTCGCTGGGCAACATGGACTTTCAACTCCCTCCAAAGGTTTTCTATAGGGTTGAGATCTGGAGACTGGCTAGGCCACTCCAGGACCTTGAAATGCTTCTTACGAAGCCACTCCTTCATTGCCCGGGCGGTGTGTTTGGGATCATTGTCATGCTGAAAGACCCAGCCATATTTCATCTTCAATGCCCTTGATGATGGAAGGAGGTTTGCACTCAAAATCTCACGATACATGGCCCCATTGATTCTTTCATCTACACAGATCAGTCGTCCTGTTCCCGATGCAGAGAAACAGTGCCAAAGCATGATGTTGCCACCCCCATGCTTCACAGTAGGTATGATGTTCTTTGGTTGCAACTCAGCATTCTTTCTGCTCCAAACACGACGAGTTGTGTTTCTACCAAACAATTCTACTTTGATTTCATCTGATCATATGACATTCTCCCAATCCGCTTCTGGATCATCCAAATGCTCTCTAGCATACTTCAGACGGGTCCGGACATGAACTGTCTTAAGCAGGGGGACATGTCTGGCACTGCAGGATCTGAGTCCCTGGCGGCGTAGTGTGTTACTGATGGTAGCCTTTGTTACGTTGGTCCCAGCTCTCTGCAGGTCATTCACTAGGTCCCCCGTGTGGTTCTGGGATGTTTACCCTTCTTGTGATCATTTTGACCCCACAGGGTGAGATCTTGCATGGAGCCCCAGATCGAGGGAGATTATCAGTGGTCTTGTATGTCTTCCATTTTCTTATTATTGCTCCCACAGTTGATTTCTTCACACCAAGCTGCTTGTCTATTGCAGATTCAGTCTTCCCAGCCTGGTGCCGGTCTACAATTTTGTTTCTGGTGTCCTTCGACAGCACTTTCGTCTTCACCATAGTGGAGTTTGGAGTGTGACAGTTTTAGGTTGTGGACAGGTGTCTTTTATACTGATAACAAGTTCAAACAGGTGCCATTAATACAGGTAATGAGTGGTAGACAGAGAAGCCTCTTAAAGAAGAAGATACAGGTCTGTGAGAGCCAGAAATCTTGCTTGTTTGTAGGTGACCAAATACTTATTTTCCATCATAATATGCAAATAAATTATTTCCAAATCAGACAATGTGATTGTCTGGATTTGTTTCCACATTTTGTCTCTCATAGTTGAGGTATACCTATGATGAAAATTACAGGCCTCTCTCATATTCTTAAGTGGGAGAACATGCACAATTAAGGGCTGACTAAATACTTTTTTGCCCCACTGTATATTTCACATACCATCAGACTCCAAGGGAGCCCCTTCCTCCTCCGTCCCACATGTACATTAATCTCTGTAAAACATAACATGTTGTGTACACGTTAATATCAGATATTATAACATATGTTACTGTTGCTCAAAGACACACATCAATGTTGCATTAAAGATATACACAGCCAAAGTTATGATTTACATCATTTTGATGGAGCATACAAATGACATTAGATTTATTGTTCTCAATGATTCAGATTTTCATTTTATTGTCTGTATTATTTTTGAAATCACAAAAGCAGAGTACATGGAACATTTAAGAGTTCTCATGTGTGTATCACTTGATGATTGTTGTCAAAATGGAAAATCAAAACAAACATATGCTATCCATCTTCTGAAGAACAAAGGTGTAGACTAAGAAGCTTTGAGATCTTAATCTTTCAATATTAAAATAAAATCGATATATAATCCGAGGAGTAAATGATATGTTTTATTCAAATGTAATGCTTCATCAGAATCATGATCATAATATTGATTACCAATATACCTTCAATGACATATAAATGAGTCAATGGACATCACTAAATCACATCATTATCGATTTTTAAGAATAATAAACTCAGAAATGTGAAGAATAGAGCAGTAATCTGAAGAATAAATGCATGAGTGAATCAAGGGGATTATGAAGAAAAAGATGTATTTAACATATGTTTAATTTCTGACTATATTAGACATAAAATTCATATCATATGATTCTATTGCATACCTAAATATACCCATTGATCAATGTTCTTCAAAGAATACACACAAACAACATTTGGAATAACAACTGTCGATAAATCTAAACAAAGCCATGTGTCACATCGAGCCATTTGTGCAATGTACAGTAATCTTGTTTAGGACACAACACATATTGATCACAATACCAAACAGAAGTTATTTTTTCAAATATGTAATCATGGTGCTGTTAGAGTATGCTTATATCTACAAAGTAAGTCCAACAGTGAATATGTGATTTATATATCAATATTGTTTCATCCAAAGAATGTAAGGATGAATTAATCTATTGTTTATTAAAGGGACACTGACATGAATTTTTTAAATCAGTGATTTCACTTTTCCAATTTTTTAAAATAATTTTACATTGACTCCTATTATAATATTTATTTCTCAACATTCGAATCTTAAAGGCAGCTAAGCAATTATTGTTATCAATAAATATTGGTCGTTGAAGGTATCCACCAATCAGCAAGAACATCCCAGGTTGGTCCCCAAAAATGGACCTGCAGATAAACTTTTTTTTAAAATTTATCAAGAGAATAATGAAAATATGATTATAGGAGTCAATTATAAAGTTGATTAATATTGCATGCTCTATCTGAATGACAACAGTAATAATTTGTGCTCAGTGTCCCTTTAATATAAAAATATCTGGATTTGACAATGTCGCTGTTAATGAATTGTCGAGTCCATATGTTGATGTAATGAATGGGATGGAGCATGCAATTACAATCTAATATGTTATTTAAGGATATCCTCAAGATTCTTTAATTATCCTCTCTTAAAGGGACATGAATCTCCAAATGTGTAATTGGATAATTTTTGCATTAAAATCAAGCCTGTGATTTTTTTTTTTTTTTTTGAATATTTTTTATTGAGGTAATAAAAAAATAACATCAAAACAGATAATATGTCCAGACACATGTCTAGGTTAATAATAGCAATGATACAATTCTCATACAATTGATAGAGCTAAGACATAGAAATACAAGTGCTACCGTTGCATACACTATAGCTAAACCGCAGCGGTGTCATGGAGAAACATATAAAGATTTCTATTATACAGAGTAGAATGTTCAAAGGGAAATAGGGTAGCTCTTGAGATGGGCATTGACACTATGTCTAAGATTGTGGTCGGAGATTATACTGTAATTGGGATTAACCAGAAAGGAGAGTGGTGTGTGACTAAAATGGATGTCTGGAACATATCAGAAAGGAACCTCATGTTTTAACTTTTTGTTTTGGGAGGGAAAAAGGAATTCAGCGGGCAAGAGCCGCTCGAAGATGAAAAGGGGGAGGGGAGGGGGGGCGGAGCAAATTAGAGTGGCTGTCTGGTAGGGCTTCGTGTCTCTAGTTTCTTGTATGCAGGAAGAGTAAAGGTAGCTCCCTGAGAAAGATATGCACATGGGGATAAATATAGATATTTGGGAAACAAAGGGCTGCTACAGAGACCCCTCTCCTGGGGAGATACCAACTATAGGTGATGTTGGTGGAAGGAGTGGGGTTATGGCCCGCATGTAATAAATGCCTGCGGGAAAGGGAGGAAAGGGGTCAGTTGGGAGTCAGGGATGCAAATAACATGATAATTGAGAACTAATACTAGCTGTTTCTGCGAGGCCTTGGGTGAGATGATACTAACTGACTCAAGTGACATATACTACCTATAATCATGATATCGTTGAGGTTTGTGAGATGAACATACGTATCACAGATTACAGTAGTTTAAAAATTAGCTGTACCAGTAGCACAAACCCACACTGGAAGATGTTGCGGCAGAAGTGTTTAAGGGTTAGTCTGACCTAGCCCCTAGGGGAATTGCGTACATTTGACATTAAAGCAGTTTATGTAGGCTAATATATATATATAGTATTTGCATCTCAGTGGCGATTTCCTCTAGTAATATTAAGTACCAATACATATCTATAGGTAACCACAGTGAACTGGCTTGTAGGTAGTCGGCATTTAGGTGGGGTGATTGTTAGTGCTTAGCTTGTGGATACAGGCTGATTGCTTACATAAAATATGTTCAGCAGCCTCAAGGATTGCTTAATACCTGGTGATGTCATGTCAGATAAACTACACATCTAAGTAGATAATTACAAACAGACCCATACCATATGTCACAGCAAAAGAACAGTAATGTGTATAGTAACCCATAAAATGTGAAGGGTGGAATAAAACCAAAGGAAAACACTCCAAACAGGTAGCAACTGGCTAGGGGACCAATCTGTCCAATTATTGTCTAAAAGGCTGTGAGACCTATCTTTATGTCTACCAAACTATTAGTATGAGGGACAGTAAGAATAAGTAAAAACTCAACCCATAATCAAATTCCCTGACATGGTGATATAGAAAACAGTGCCTTATAATACATATAAAGAGGTATTCCATAAGGACTTAACATTAATAACACTGCGTAATATTTCCAAACCATAGTAAGTCTTTATGCGAGAAGCTGTCTCTATGGTCAAGAGTGTAGGAAAACAATCTGGCAAAATTTAAGAAATTGAGTCTCCAGCCAGTTGGTTAAGGTTCCGAGTCTTATAGTAGAGTTATTACCCCTCGTCAGTTTTGCAAACACATAGTGCTGGGCAGGCCTGTGTTATAGAGGGGGATCGTTATCAGTCCTGTTTGCTCTCATTAAAGCGCCCCAGAAATAAAGGGCTGAAATGGGTGACAATAGGGCTGTTGAAAAAACTGTGAGAGACTGTACACAGACGTAGCCATATTACTACTGAAAGTTCACTCATGAGGTAAAGATACAAGCCGTTAGTACCCATGGTATTCATAACCGATAATATAAGCCACCTGGGTCAAAAGGATCTTGTAGGGAGCCAGGAGGATATTTCTTGCCTCTTCTACGTAGGATTGATAACCGTGAGTTCTTATATGACCCTAATAGTAGAGGAGCAGGTAGGTAAAGGGTATGGAGGGTGGAACATGAAATTTGCGAATCCGCCATAACCGAGTACCCTTGCGACATTGTCCTCAGCTTCCCTGCGTACCCCCACACATTTCCCCCGACACCCACCTTATGGCTTCTGAACTTGTAGGCAACTCTAGTGCGGCTAGTAGTAGTCTTTCTGCTCTTCAGCCCCATTCCGGTCGGCCGCCTCGGAACAGGAGCAAAACACAGAGCTGCGTGTATCTTAAGGAGATCTGGTGCCGGGGGAGTAGCGGAGTGGAAATCTACGTCAGAAGGCCTTGTAGGAGGAATATGTAGAACACCGCTGTTCTCATCTCTTCTCTCGCTGTAGAAACAGGGGGGTTGTGAGTTATGATCTTCTGCTGGTAGGTCATCCGCTATGTTGGGGTCATCTTCTGAGTCAGCTACCTGGTCCTCCCTGTCAAAAGAAAAGCATTGGGCAAGAGAAGCAAACTGCGCATCCATGCGGAGCTCCAGAGCGGCGAGCGCGGCCCAGACCTGCGAGTCCATCCTCTTCATTAGGCAACTAGTCTCAATTGTATCCAATAGGTAAGTAGTAAAGAGAGACCGGGGTGCAAGTACAACTATGTCCCAGTGTCGAAAAGTACTGTCCACGATAGTAGAGATCAAGGAGCTCTCAGACTCTAGAGGACTGTGGTGCCTATGACACCATTGCTGTAATGGCTGCTACTCGGCTCTCCTAAGGATCAGCTCTGTGAACATGATAAAAAGCAGGGTTACTCGGGTATTAGTAGCGTCCAGCTAGTACTCCTTTGTGTACCGTACGACTTAAATCCATGTTAATCATTGAAAGCTTGGATTTTGAGGGATTTTAATGAAGGTTAATGTATTATCTGAGCAGGAGCTCTCAAACCTGCGTCTGCTCAGCTTCAAGGTTGGCTCCGCCCCCCAAGCCTGTGATTTTTTAATAATTGATAATAGACTTATTTTGGACTTGTTTGCTTCATTGTGTTATAATCATTTTTGAAAGAAGCAACTATGTACTACTGTTATCTGAACACATGATTTGAACCTATGAAAATATGCCGATTTCATCATAAAAAAACAGTCGGTTAATCCAAGTAATGCATTGCTTAACCTAAACCGACCTAGATATGATTTTAGAATAACGATAACGATAGACTGAAGCAATTTAGCTAATCAAATGTTTCAAAAAATCAGGCAAATCACGTGTCTAAATCATTAAATGTAAAAGTTAGTTGTCATGTCCCTTAAATGACTCGAAACAATAAAAATATGTAATGTATATTTTTAAATTCAAAACATATGCAAAAATGTGTGAATGTTGTCAAAATCTATCCCAAAAATATCAAGCAATACACAGGGGAAGAATATAAATTGGCCATGAAAATAATCTTACAGTAAAATGAAGATATCAAGAATAGAAGGGATATCTTCAAATAGTGCAAATTTTAGATTTGTATTAAAATGTAATCCAAATTTGATTTGTAATTCTTAATTTAAAGTATTAAAAAAATAGAATTAGAGGATCCATATAAATATCGATCAATGTGGATGTATTATATAAATGTTCTGTCCATGTTTCTAAGACAAATGTCAATTAAAATGAGACATACCATACTGTGACAAGCCCTGGCTTGAGGTTCCAGCACCAACATCCAGATCTGTAAAATATTAAATGAGGATTGGATATCATTAATACAAATCAGGCCATGTTGAAAATATTTTTTTTAAAAACAAATCATTGACAAACTAATAATCAATTTTTATTCACATGAGTTCATTGTTTCCTCAATTAATGTCATAAAAAATATATCCTGTACTCTTATTTTCAATCTGTTATGTTGTTGACTTTTGTTGTTTTTGCATTTTTCTAGCAATCACTTGAGGAGCTGGAAGACAAACATCCCCTACAGTCAATTTAATAGAATTAGGAGAAATGCAAGCACACTGGAAATCTATGATGAACAATCTTCCATTTTGGTTGAAAGATTTAAAGCTAAAGGTTATCCCCCGACTCTTATTAAAAATAGTCAAGAAGGGGGCGGAGTTAACTGCCATAGCAGAAAGACGTGTTCTGAAGAAGCTCCGTTAGTGTTTTCCCCTAACGAAGTTGTGAACAGCGGGATCAGTATTATTTTTACCCCAAAACATCACACAGGGGGAGCTGAGCCCACAAAGAGGCCACAGAGATCCAGTTTGGGATTTGCAATGGGAGGATTCCCGAATCTCGCCATCTTACAGCCCAGGGCCATCTAATCGAAGCGGCAGTGTCGGAGGGTCGGGGCTCCGCTCCGGCAGCTGCTTACATTGGGGCACTTTCAAGAGAAGACTGAGCAAACTCCCTGGGCTCAGCAAAACCACAGCCTGCCTAACCGGGTGCTGCGAGATCGACCATAACAGCGGAGCAAACGACACCAGTACCACGAGGTCAGGGAAAGAGAGGAGGACAGCCCCCATATACAAGATAAGCAGGTGAGCGGCTCCATACATAAAGGGGTGAGGACTGTGACGGAGTTATAAACCTTCATAAACCCCCCAGAGATATCCAGATAGTCTCACACACGGATACAGAGTGAACAGTCACACTATACAGAGAAAATTAGGCGGGAGATAACGCCATCTTTATTAGCTCCCCTATCTCAATTTACACAGTAGCAGTGCTAGTAGTGGGGCATCTTCACACACGCTCAGATTTTTTAGACTGCTTATGACTTAAGGTGCCACAACAAATGATCACAGTATAAAAATCTTTGATGGCAGCCTAACCAGAGCTCAAACCTACAGGTTCCTTCTTAGGCCCTATCTCTAAAGACTACACAGTGTCCTACCTTGATCCTAAGAGGTTATATACCCAAAGACAAGAATATATAGGATACCTCACCTAAGGGCTGAATCAGTCATTTGACGAAGGAACATTCACACAGAGGGCTCTTTCACACTACAGCCTAGCACATCTTGCTCTACTACAGAGCTCCATGTAATTCAACATTACTGGAAGGGAGGGAGAAACAAGTTAAAGTTAAACAGAATAGCTTTATGCCCCTTTCACAGAGCAACAAGCAGGCATGGACAGCCTTCCCCAACTCCTCTAACTAGCCCCTGATCCGGAGAGGCTTCTGAGCAAGCATTAACCCCCACAACCAGAAGGTATTGGTACCACTGCAATATAGAAAGGAACACAAGGGGAAGTAGAGATCGGCCTCATAATGAAAAACAAAACCCAGACAGTTAAGGAGTGCCTATCTAAGTCACAAGCTAAACAAAGATCATTAGATAAAAACTCAACAACTAACAGCAACAGTCCTCCGCGGGAGGTACAAAATGAAGCTGAACATAACATCATAACAACTCCTAACAAGGAACTCCTGACTCAAATTAAATCCCTACTCCAGGAGGAACTAAAAACTGCAATCTCAGAAATAAGGCTAGACATCAGAGAAATTGGCGGACGCACCGCTGAATTAGAAGAAAAACTAGACAACATTGCAGAAGAAATTCCACATCTCCAGCAATCCATATCAGATAATTCGACCTACATTGCAAAGCTGGAAGAACACATAGAAGATCTGGAAAACAGGTCACGAAGATCAAATATCCGTATAAGGAATCTCCCTGAATCCTACAAAAATCTTAACGAAACCATAACAGACCTCTTTCAACAACTAGTCCCAGAAGTAGAAGCAAATATGTTGCTCATGGACCGTGTCCATAGGGCCTTGTCAAAGTCCCAACAATTTACCTCAAGAGACGTTATCACTAAGCTCCATTACTTTCATGTAAAGGAACTTATCATGAGAGCAGTTAGAAATAGCCAGGTCATCAAGTATGATGGGCACACTATCCAGATCTATGCTAACTTAGCTCCAATCACTCTACGGAAAAGAAAAGAGTTAAAACCAATAACTACAGCCCTCACCAACGCAAACATAAGGTACAGATGGAACTTTCCCTTCAAGTTGGTGTTCTCTTACCAAAATACCACGCATTCCTGCACAACAACCGAAGAAGGTTTCATTCTACTCACTAAACTTAGGATCCCCTCCGGAGAACCCCCACCTCCCACACCTAATAAGGAAATAAAGAAGACCTTTCAAAGGGAATGGACCCCAGCACGAGAGTCCTCAAAATCCAAAAGAAGAAAATCAGCTCCCAGTGGTCCTAAAGATGCAGAATCCTCAATGGAAGAAGAGGAACCAGAATGGTACATGGTACATGGTATAAAAAATAAAACTTACCAGGATAGGCTCAATGACCTAAATATGTATAGCTTAGAGGAGAGAAGGGAAAGAGGTGATATGATAGCAACTTTCAAGTACATTAAAGGGTTTAGTAAAACTGAGGCTGTGGGTATTTTACATAAAATGGAAAATTCAAGAACAAGGGGTCATGAGCTCAAGCTAAAGGGTAGTAGATTCAGGAGTAATTTGAGGAAGCACTTCTTTACAGAAAGAGTGATTGATTTATGGAATAAACTTCCTCAAGAGGTAGTAGCAACAAACACTGTGGGGGACTTTAAAAATGCATGGGACAAGCATAGGGCTATCCTACGAACTAGATAAGTTTATACTGTTAGGTAAGGTCGGGCAGACTTGCTGGGCCTATGGCTCTTATCTGCCGTCAATATCTATGTTTCTATGAATGATATAAGGTGGTAATAAGAGGCTAAAATACAAGGTACATTCATCTTAGGGGAAGTGTTTACCCCTAGAACACAGAATAAGTGAACTGAGAGCAGCGGGAGAGCTCAGGTTTAAGTAATTAAGAACAGAATGAGAGCTCAGCCTCAAGCAACTACAGTTTGTTAGTTTAATAGTTTGAGTTTGTCAGTTTAATAGTTTCAGTTCGAGACATTCTTTATTATTATTGTTCCGTACTCCAGGTTGCTTACTCCCACTTAGCAACCCTGACTTTAAATTCCTTATTATTATTTAAGGCAAAGCTGAATATCTCAGGAACTACCTACACTGAACCTTTATGCCCTTCCCCCTATCCCTCTCCCCCTCTCCCTCATTACTTACCTTCCTTTCCCCATAGCTTAATTGGGGAAGAGTTACGTCCATGCTTTACTAAAATATTGAAAAATATGTCATCAACCAGCTCCCTCACACATGTGTGTGTGTTTGTATATGCCAGATTATATATGTATAGACAAGCAAGTCAGAACTACTGACATTTCTATGCCTTTGTTATTGTTATATATGTTTGTTAAAATTATTTTTTGTTTCCTGGAAATATGCTCCACTAAGTTACTTTATCCATTTAGCAAAAGTAATGCAGACATTCAACTCTGTTTGTTATCCGCTGTCACTAAAAGCTTCTGCTCTCTTCCAAGATTTGATGTGGGAGGAGAGAACTGCACACACCTGCAGTCTCCTGTGGGTCTCGGCTCTACATATAGTAAAACAGGTCAACAGGTAAGCGAGCCGCTAAATTATCAGGTAACTAAACCTTTAGCAGAAAGGGGTACCATTTCACATCTACTTTTTTCTCCCCTGTTGTTATGCCAATTAAGATAATTTCACACAATGTCAGAGGACTCAACTCTGACATAAAACGTAAAAAAGCCATTATTGACTATAAATCATTAAAAGCGCATATAATAATGTTACAGGAAACGCACTTCACTAGATCATACACACCTAAATATTGGGATAGAACTTACCCTATACAATATCATGCTATAAACCCCAAAAAGAAATGTGGAGTCACGATTCTTTTATGCTCCTCGCTAAATTTTAAAGAAGAAACAGTAATAAGAGATAAAGAGGGTAGATTTTTAATAATCACAGGATTAATACAAGACACCCCAGTTTTACTAGTTAATGTCTACGCTCCCAATGAACAACAATCGTCATTTATTTCAAAACTCAGTAAACAAATCACATTATGGAAAAAATACAAGAACATAGTTGGAGGGGACTTTAATACTACAATAGATAACCGAGTAGATAGAACAACCCAAATTGCATCACAATCCACAACACCTAAACCTCCAAGTAATATTCTAAAAGTCTTCACTGCAGACCATAACTTAATAGACTGTTGGCGAACATGCAATAATAATACACGTGACTACACTTATTACTCTCCCATGCACAAAACCCACTGCAGAATAGACTATATATTTATGAGCCAGATACTGATACCCTTATTAAATAATGCTAAAATCACAAATTGTGCATGGACGGGCCATTCTATAGTAGAAATCATGGTGTTGGGTTTGATCAATCCTAACAGGACAAAGTCATGGACACTAAACACTAGTCTACTCCAGGATAACTTGATTTTAAGAGGCCTCACACAGCAAATACAGGAGTTTATGACGCTTAACAAAAACACCACCACGAACCCACTATATGAATTGGGTGCCCTGAAAGCCTATGTCAGAGGTCTGTTGATAACAGAATCCAACAAACAGTGTAAACTTAGAGAAGCCAAGCTCTTGGAGCTAAGGTCAGAGATTAGCCTTTTACGAACCCGAATTCTAAATAACCCCACTAAGACCCTAATGAAACAACTAAAGACTAGTAATGAAAAACTAGATCAACTCTTTAATAAAGATGCAATCAGATCAATTAAAATTATCGACACACACTATTATATATATAGCAACAAACCAGATAAAATGTTAGCAAACAAACTGAAAGAGATTACTAAAATTACTACAGTCCCCCAATTACAACTTCCTGACAACAAAACAACTAACGATCCATTATCTATCGCGTACACTTTTGCAGACTATTTTAAAAACTTTATAACCTACAGGTCAATGAAAATAATGTCGACAAATCAAGTGAACTAGATACATTTTTAGAGGACAGTGCCCTACCCAAAATAACAGAGGCAGATAGAGAACGTTTAAATAATCCCATTACTCACAAAGAAGTCAGATTAGGAATTAAAGGCCTGAAAAGCTCAAAAGCCCCAGGTCCAGATGGATACTCAGGAATCTTTTACAAATTAATGCAGCCAACTATAATCCCACTGTTAGTACAGGTATTCAACTCAATGCTACAGGGCAAAGAAATTCCCAAGGAGATGTTGATGGCAAGAATAGCGGTAATACCAAAACCAGGTAAAAATAAGCAGCACTGCCAAAACTATCGGCCTATCTCTTTAATAAATCAAGACATCAAGCTGTTTACAAAAATTCTAGCAAACCGCCTTAACATCCTTCTCAATAAATTGATACACCTAGACCAGGTTGGATTTGTGTCCAACAGAGAGGCCCCAGACAATACACGCAAAGTGATCGACCTGATCAATATTGCCACTGTACAGGGAACGCCTTCTCTGTTCCTGGCCCTGGACGCAGAGAAGGCGTTCGACAGAGTAGGCTGGAAATACATGCTAGCTGTCCTGAAAAACGTAGGTATCAGAGGAGCCTTCTATGATGCCATTAACACCCTTTATTCATCCCCGACTGCATTCGTCAAACTGTCAGGCTACCAATCTAAAACAATACATATTAATAACGGCACACGCCAAGGCTGCCCGCTTTCGCCCCTACTATTTGCTCTCTGTATAGAGCCACTGGCAGTCAAAATAAGAGAAAAATCAAAACATAACGGGTATTGTAGATGGTAAATTGGAACACAAGCTGTCCCTATTTGCGGACGACGTCATCTTATCATTGTCCAAACCATTGTTATCTCTTCCCCCCCTATATCAGACACTGCAACAATTTGGTAACCTATCAGGCTATAAAGTAAATGAGGAAAAATGCGAGGCATTAAGTGTTAAACTTCCTCAACACACAAAGAAACTGTTAGAATTAAACTTTGCATTCAAATGGGCTAAAAAGTCCATTAAATACTTGGGGATTAATCTTCCTACCAATATACACACGCTATATCAAGCCAATTATGTTCCAATGTTTAAACACATCAGAGATTTAATGACCAGATGGAACAAACTTAAAATTTCCCTATATGGCAGAATTATAACAACCAAGATGACGCTGTTACCAAAATTACTATACCGGTTTAGAGCTCTTCCTATCTCAGTACCTCACACAGAACTACATAAGCTTCAAAGGGATATACTTAGATTTATTTGGCAGGGGAAAAGAGCCAGAATTAATAAAAAAATAATGTGCACCAATAGAAAAGAAGGGGGGGTGGGTGTCCCAAACTTAATACCATATTACTATTCGGTCAGGATGTCCCAAACCCTACACTGGCTTAGAACACATCAAGAAAGACAATGGACTCTCTTAGAGTCAAACATTATGAAAAACAACTTTTTAGCTAGACTATTGTGGCCCTCAAACCCCCTGAAACCCCCACAGACAGGAAGCTATATCTGAATTAACCATACAATTTATTTATGGAAGCTACTGAACTCTAAATACTCCTTAATACGGGAAAGATCTAGATTAACCCCATTAGTAATGTGCACCTCCCCGATCGATCTGGGAGTGCAGCAGAAATGGTCTAATAAAGGACTTTACAGAATAGCGAACGCGATCAAAGCAGATAAATTATTATCCTTTGAACAATATCAGAGTATTGACCCAGACGATAAGAATATTTGGTACCACTACCTTCAGCTTTGATCTAGGGCTCACGAAATAATGGGCAAAACAAAACTTCCTCCTAATACTACTCTAGAAACATTATGTCTTACCACATCCCAAGTAAAAGGAGTGATTTCTAAATTATATTCCATTTTTAACGCCCCACATAGTGAAGTTAAAACACAGCTTATGTCTAGGTGGGAATAAGACCTAGGTAAAACATGGTCATTAGAGACCTGGAACACCACACTTTCAAACGGCCTATCTTTTACAAAGAATGCTATGTTAAAAGAGAACTTTATAAAGGTAGGTTTTAGATGGTATTTACACCCCACCAGATCGCCAGAGTCAGGGGGACCAGCATCTCACCTCTGCTACAGGGGATGCGGTACTAGGGGTACATATGTCCATATGTGGTGGGACTGTGACCATATCAAAAAGATATGGGACTGGATCTCGAAATTACTCAGCTCCATTTTTCAGAAGCAAATAGAACTTACAATAGAACAAGCCCTACTTCATTTCCCAATTCCAGGAATCCCTAAGTAAATTAATTATGCTAATATGTACCACAGTTAGAATAAGTGTGGCGCAATTCTGGAAGTCCAATCCACCTGATTTCTCATTCATACATAAAAAAATAGAATACCATTACAACAGGGCGGGTGTAGCTGCTGAAACCCTTAATGATACAGAAAGGTTTGTCAGATGTTGGGAAACGTATATTATGTACTATGAATCAGTCAGAAGACAGAGAGAATGATAGGGAGACTCTAAAAAACCTGAATAAAACCATGAGCCGAGACCCACGTTAACATTTATCTATATATATAGGTGTCAACGACGTTTGCTGATACAATTGTATTAACAGAGTACAGTTAGCTTTGGAATTCCATGTGATGACATAATACCCTCTTTCTTTTCGTGGTCCCCTTTATACTAGAATCCTGGAATAACTCTTACTTACAGCGAATGTCCTAGATGGAAATAAGACCTTGATCAATGTTTGTTTTTGAGAAGAAATGTATATTGTGACTTGTATTAACAAACAACTGGAAAGTATGGATAGGAATGTTTGACATATGTATATTTTACTTTTACTTGTAAAAATCAATAAAAACAATTTCAACATAAAAATAGTCAAGAAAAAGCAAGAAATTTAAACAGAACATCTATCCTGAAAGGTAAAATTAAAGACGTTACGACCACCAATGAGACTTATGACTTGTGCCAACCCAGATTCATAACACAATACAATTCCAACCATAGAGCTATCAAAAGTCCCTGACTAAACACTGGCAGATTCTACAAAAAGACCCTATCCTCAAACAGATTCTAGACAACCATCCTCATGTTACCTTTAGGAGGGCCCCGACCCTGAAACAAAAACTTGCCCCCAGTAAGATAGCAATGTCAAAAAAGTTAAGAATAAAACATCTACTAACACAGCTTGTGGAATCTATAGGTGTAGTCACTTAAGATGTTCGATGTGTAGGTACATTGTACCCAAAGCTTTGACAGTTACTGCTAATGTAACAGGTGAAACTTTTAAAATCAAAAGTCGCATAACTTGCAATACAACGTTTGTTATTTATGTCTTAACCTGTAAGTGTGGAATACAGTATTTAGGCCGCACGTCCCGTAAAGTTCGCAAAAGATGGAGTGAACATTTGCGATTTATAAAAAAGAAGTCACTCCATCATAGTGTCCCCAGACATCATACACAGGTACATTATGGAGAACCATGCAACTTTGTCATTACCCCTTTAGAACACATTCCACCTTCTCACAAATATAATAGATTTGTCAAATTAAGACAAAGAGAAACATTTTGGATTTACATGTTCCAATCACTTGTTCCTAATGGGTTAAATGAGGTTATAGACTCTGCAGCGTTTAATTAATTGTATTTATTACTTGCTTGATATCATGATTATGTACACCGGAATCTATTTGTGTATATTCTTCACATTTTCCATTTCGGGCAATCTTAATAATAATATATTATAGTTCTCACAATATAAATTTGTTAGATTATTAGTTTAGCACATTACATATTATTGTCATTCAAATCAAAATATTCTTTATCCTATAGGCATACTTCTGTATCACCTTGTTGTTCCTGTACACATTTCCTGATAAGGTATCATATTTAGTAATTCACCTTCACATATCCCAAACGTTCCTATCATGGATCATTTCCCCCATACACATTAGTACATTATCACTTAATTCTTTTTATTAACACACTTCAATGGTATACAGTTTTGAGCCTAGGAATATTCGGGTTTTCTCTAGGTCTAATTCCATATATGGTATCGCCATATCTATATAGTTATTATTATTCTTGCTCCTTTGGGAGTATCTGGAAGGTTTATTTATTTATATATTAATATTTTTGTTAGTTCTACATAGATGATCTCATTTATCTATTATGGTGACTATAGTCACTGATTATTATGGTTATCATTATGACTGACTATTATGGTCATTATCAACGGTTGTTTATTATTTGGCACTTTTGATACATTGTTTTTTTACAATGTAGGTCACTTTTTATTTATTTATAGGTCTATTCAGTGGTCACTGACTAGCACCACTGTGAATATTACCCTCTATTTGCGATTGGGTCGCTTATGATATGATAATAGGACTAAGATTATTTCCTATGCACTTGTATTCTATTCATTATTTATTCATTCATTACTTTTATTTGTTTACTAGATCCGGGTGGTTGGTCTTCTTTATAATATAATATATAGCATCTCCTCTGATATTTATCGTCACCACTTCTATCTTTTCATACATTGTTTATTCATGCTGTATTAGGTTGGATGTCATTTGTGAAGCGTTCAGCTCTCTCCTATCAGCAGACGTTTGTATATATATATTTCACACCCCCTTACAGTTTATAACAATCGCCACTTGTCGGTATGTATATCCTGGTCTCAGTGCACATTTTTTGACCCTCTAGGCTATGTTAGCTATGTTAGTGTTAAGGGAGGCGATTCCGATATTCTGATTGTTTTATTTTTTGACAGTGTGTAGCATTACGTGCTATTATTACGATCTCTTGGTAGGCGTTCCTCTTTTATTTTTTCCCCAATGGTTAGAGGCCATTTTCACACACCCCTCATCAGACGAATCCCCACTGTCTGGGCCATACTAGTTTGTTTCTGGTCTTGTGATAGGCCATGCATTTGACATACCCTCATATTGGCTGGTCTCTACGGAGAATTAGTTTGCTATGAAGTAGCAACATCGACCATTCATACTACTATATAGTATTGCTCAGTAAGGAACGCTATCATTATGTGCACGTTTACCCCCTTAGATCATTTTATGTAAGTGGATCTACACAGCTATATTTTGGTAGCCTGAGGGATCCGGTTTTAGCAAAATATTATTTCTAACACACATACGAGTTTTAAAGAAACAAAATCTTTCTTCTGTGTAACTATATAGGGATTTATTTATTTATTCTATCTGCATCTGACTTCATATTGATATGTTTGGACAGATGATCGACCTACTTTATGTCAGGATAGGTAAAGTCCAGAGTTAGACCCAAATGCTAGAATGAGGATTATTACACCCTAGCACTGTGAGTATATACCAGGAACTGACCCTGCGACAGCTACAGTATAAAATACTCACTGAAATAGACTGGGAGTTGGCACAGCAGGGTCAGGAGAAGAGACTTCGTGTAGATAGGGTTAATCAATAGAGTAATCAAGCAAGCAATGTCCAGCAACGTGTAATCAGGCAGGTAGGGGTTAACCAATAGAATAATCAAGCAAGCAATGTCCAGCAACGTGTAATCAGGCAGGTAGGGGTTAACCAAAAGAGTAATCAAGCAAGCAATGTCCAGCAACGTGTAATCAGGCAGGTAGGGGTTAACCAAAAGAGTAATCAAGCAAGCAATGTCCAGCAACGTGTAATCAGGCAGGTAGGGGTTAACCGATAGAATAATCAAGCAAGCAATGTCCAGCAACGTGTAATCAGGCAGGTAGGGGTTAACCAATAGAATAATCAAGCAAGCAATGTCCAGCAACGTGTAATCAGGCAGGTAGGGGTTAACCAGAAGAGTAATCAAGCAAGCAATGTCCAGCAACGTGTAATCAGGCAGGTAGGGGTTAACCAATAGAATAATCAAGTAAGCAATGTCCAGCAACATGTAATCAGGCAGGTAGGGGTTAACCAAAAGAGTAATCCAGCAAGCAATGTCCAGCAACGTGTAATCAGGCAGGTAGGGGTTAACCAATAGAATAATCAAGCAAGCAATGTCCAGCAACGTGTAATCAGGCAGGTAGGGGTTAACCAAAAGAGTAATCCAACAAGCAATGTCCAGCAACGTGTAATCAGTCAGATGGGGGTTAACCAAAAGAGTAATCCAGCAAGCAATGTCCAGCAACGTGTAATCAGGCAGGTAGGGGTTAACCAAAAGAGTAATCCAACAAGCAATGTCCAGCAACGTGTAATCAGTCAGGTAGGGATTAACCAGGGTTGAGATTAAACAAGCACAGGTTCAGAATAACACAGATTCAAAAGAGTACTCACTTAGCCACCGAGGAAAAACAAACAGGCACCGGAGGAGAGAAGACGCCGGAATAAGAAGCCATTCTGACGTCAGACGAGAGGGACGGCTTCAGCCAAGTTGCTAGGCAACGGAACATAGCGCAAAAGCGCCGAAGAGGAAAGTCGGAAGAGCGATCAGCTGAGTGATCGCGACACTTTATGTGTACATCAACTACACATTTTCATGACATTTGTCTTTCACAATTTTGCTGCATCTACTTTTTCTATTACTCGATTTTTAATCTTACCACATTATTAATTTTATAAACATTGCTATGATTAAAACATTTTTAAAATAAATTTATTTTTTTGTATATATTTTTCGAATATTTTTAATCACACTATATCAATCTAACATCTATGACAGGAACACACGTATGAACTTGTTATGCCTTTAGGGATGTGAAGTATATGCTATAGATGAAGCGTTAACTATCTGGGTGCTCTCCTTCTGGTGGAGAACCTCAGGTGTTTGTTATATTTGCTTAATTGCTTAATTGATTTGTTTGGTGTGTTTGTAAGTGTATATATATAGTAGAGTTATGATCAGTTAGCCATATATGCCTGATGAAACAGCACTATAGCTGAGAAACGCGTCGCATGATAATAGGGGGGACCTGTTTGCCCTACCCTATTGTTCCAGCCTTTTAATTGTTTTTAATAAATCTATCATTTTTAAATTTTACCTGGAACTGCTACTGATCATTTCTACCAAACACACCGCTTTTATTCCCTGTACTGGGATTGCTCCTGCCTGATGTGGGGGCCTTGGATATCACCTGCACGAACTACCTGGCCTGCTGGAGTTTACCACCTGGACCATCTACCTTTCCTGTCCTAGAAGGGGGTGTCTGGATTGTCCCTGGAGACACGCTGGAAGTATCAGCAAGCTGGGTTGCTGTTGAGTACCCAGTCCGCGCCTAATAGCACTGTCTGAGTGCTCCTACAGAATGTGAGTGCCCTGTTGTGGGCCTTTTTTTCATCTCACTTATCCGTTTGTACTGATACACACAAAGCACCTCTCCTTTTTTCTTTTTCTTTTCAAGTTGTTGACTGTAGCTTTAATTCATTTGTTGTGTTCTTGCATTCTCATCAATTGATGGACATAGTTCATTTTTTTTTTTTATTTTGCTAGTATATTTTTTGGAATGTAGAAGATTGAAAATAAGTATACTGTATTCTTCACATATATAATAATTAACATATACATTTGATCAACATGTGTAAAGTGATGCCAGTTACAGCAAATACATGTTCACATGTATACGCAATTCTATTTTTCGTGATCATTGCGCAATGATTCCAAGCGGAATTACGCATCCGTGAATCTAAATTAATTTTGATAGAGTAGTGTGATGAGTATCATTTCATAAAGACTTCAAATATATTAGCAATTGGGTGTATTACGAGATGGAAATCGTATATTTGTTAATATTGAACAATACCAAAGAATATTTCTAACTGGGTTATGATTCGATAGTCAATGTATGAAATGGTGGATGATAGTGATTTCACGGATGCGCAATTCCCTTTTCGCTCTGTGATGCATATTCTGTAGAGTGCAAGAAACATCACTCCTATTTGTGACTAATCTAAATTCAGATATCTAAACATCATATGTAGCGTATGTTGTGAGAGCTATATAGGTTAAATACATGACTATATACACATTTCTAATCAAATATTAATATATGAAATGTTTTAATCAACAGGAGAAATCATCTAGGATAAATCAACCAGGATGAAGAAAGACAGGGATTTCAGCACTCTTTTTGAAAAATATTATTTTTTACTAGCACAGTAATAGAAATTGATAACAAAGGAGTTGGCATGGAGGCCCCCCCCCCACACACACATTGAGAAAAGTGGAACAAAGCGTATATTCAAATCAGTTTGCAACAATAAATATATCACAAAAATAGTATCAGATGTATCAAATCTAATACACTGAACCTGACCAGTCAGGGGATATGTGGTATGAATTGCCTTAGAACATTTGTATTTACAAGTAAGAAAAAGGCAACCTAAATATGGTGATAAGACACATCATTCTTTCTACACCCTGCTGCACACAGCACCCTAATTAAGAGGTCTCAGCTGGGCAGGTTAAATAGCAAGTGGGATCTAAGAAAGAAGTGACAGTCTTTAAAATACGGTACAATAATATCAGGCATACCCAGTAATTGTGTACAGAAAGAGTCTTAGATACAGAGGGAAAGTGTACTGCAAAGATCAACTACACCCTGCTGCTTCCGACACCTCACCAGCTGAGGTATATGTTGCCGGGCAGGTTATAGAAGTGGGATGCCGACACACCCTCAGGATATGTACAAAAGTGTATAGACGTAACACTCAAATTTACATATGATATGGACAAATCCTCACATACAATCTGGATATCAAAGTATAAGTGGTCATAAGTTAGATTGAGAACAGCAACTTTCAAGCGATAGTATAAGCACATGCAGTTAGAGCAAGCAAGCAAGCATATTAGTGCTTAAAATAGATCCATTCATTTACATGCAGGCTTGAATTCCTGTTCTTTAGTTTAAAGTCCTTTATTATTCCTGAAAGAAACTGAACGCCCTCTCGACAGAGCAGCGTTTGCCAAAATAGTGCACAGTGTTCAAGCTGATTAGTACAGTTGAAAGCAGAAGGTAATAATAAGGAACCATACGACCTGAAAGATACAGTCAGTGTCAGCCGTGCCAAGTTTCTTTAAAGCCACGGCAAGTGTTGCCAACAATAATCCAAGGTTTCTTTAGGATGCCTGAAAAGTGACCGTAAAGACGTGCTGGAAGTTGCTTTCACCAAGACACAAGCATGCACATCACATGATCCGGTCGGCTGGACCTATGCCGACGCGCGTTTCACCCGTGCGTCCAAGATTTACAACGGGCTTCGTCAGGGCGTGATGCTAAGGGAATCGTTACATCCTTATTTATATAGATTGTAGAAAGCGCCTCTACAGACGGGTGAAAGTATTGCAAGTTGCTCTGATATATCAAACAGTGATATAAAACCTAACTAAATACAGTGTAATGTTTAAAAACCTTTTGTCCATACTTAAGGACATTGACATATTAAAGTATGGTTATGACCTACTTAACTGCATGATTTTTATATATATACATACAGTAAGTGTTACTTAGAATTGTCAATATTCATGTTGCAAAATGTTTATATTTTACCTTAAACATACAAGACTTTAAAATATATGTATTTACAAAAAACAGGCCATGTCCAATTTGTCATTGAGGCCTGCAGGTAATTGTGTTCCCAAAATTGAGATCCACCTGCATTCCTTCTGTAGGATTATTCTGTCATTGTCCCCTCCTCTATTGTTAGTAATGCCCCTATCTATTCCAATAAAAGAAAGAGAGTCAGGATTGCTTCCATGCATAAGTTCATAATGCCTGGCAACATTGCTTTTTGGATTTTTGTATTTTACATCGTCCCAATGCTCTGTTATCCAGTCCTTTATGGCCCTTCTTGTTTTTCCCACGTAATAACGTGGGCAATTGCAGGAAAGGAGGTAGATAACCCCCTCTGTGTTGCAGTTCACAAAATGTTTCAAGGTATAGGTTTTACCTGTGTGTGTAGCAAAGTGCTTGGTTTTAACCATAAATTTGCATGCAACAAATTTGCCACAATTATGGTTACCATGAGATCTATATTTTGTGAGCCAGTCTGGTTGTTTTTGTATTGACACATATTGGCTTCTTACCAATTTGTCTTTTAAATTGGGCGCCCTTTTTGCTGTGACATTTGGAAAGTCACCAACATCCCGAGATACTCCTTCATCACTGAGAAGGATGTGCCAATTCTTGGCAAGTATCTGTTTTAATGATGTCCAATGACAGTTATATTCAGTGACCAATCTAATTTTAGATTCACTGGCCTTCTCCTTTGGCACAAGAAGGCTATCTCGATTTAGATGGGCCGCACCATTTAAGGCTCCTTTGACTATTTTTTTCGAATGGCCTCTGCTTAGAAATCGTTTTTCCATTTCTGCTGCATGTTGGTAGTATTTCCCTTTTGTAGAGCAATTTCGGCGTAGCCTAAGAAATTGGCCCTTGGGAATACCTCTTTTGAGGTGGCAGGGGTGGTGGCTTGATGAGTGAAGTAGGCTATTCGTAGCAGTGCTTTTGCGAAAGTTCTCTTTTACTAAACACCCTTTATTGATCTTCACAGTTATATCCAGAAAAGATATTTCTTCCTTACTAAATTGTAAGGTAAGAGAGATGTTACTCTTATTGATATTTAAAGAATCTACAAATTCTTTTAGACTGTGCTCAGAACCCTCCCAGATGAGGAAAACATCATCCACATATCTTAGCCATATGTGGATATTTTCCTCAAAGAGAGGGTTCTGATACACTTCTTCCATCTCCCATATGCCTAAATGGAGGCACGCATATGTGGGAGCACAAGTTGCTCCCATTGCTGTTCCTTGCTGTTGGGTGTATATTTTGTTATCGAACATAAACACATTGTTGATAAGTGTGAATCTTAATAGCTCGATTACAAAATCTGTGTGTTGCATGGCACCCGTACCTCTCATCGATAGAAAGTGCTTACAGGCCCTTATGCCCACCTCATGAGGGATTGATGAATACAATCCCTCCACGTCTAAAGTAACCAGAATGGCATCTTCGGGAATCACAAGTCCATCAATCTTTCTTAGGAAATCGGCAGTATCCATAATAAAAGATGGTAGAGTGTTAAGAGCTGGTCTTAAAAAGGAGTCCACATAGTTGCCCAAGTTTTCAGTTAGGCTGCCAATACCTGCAACGATTGGTCTTCCTGGTGGATGGTTGGCATTTTTGTGGATCTTCGGGATGCAGTAAAATACGGGCATCATCGGATGTTCTGGATAAAGGTATTTGAATTCAGTAGAAGTTATAATGTCTTTGCTTTTTGCCTCTTTCGGAATATTAAAAAGTGTAAATTGCAATGCAGGGATAGGGTTAAATGTCAAATAAAAAGAGAGAAGCGCTCAACCTGGGAACGAACAATAGCATAATAGCTTGTTCTATGGCTAGTTACCACCCTAGAAGCAGCCTCTTTTTGCTCAATATGTGCCTTTCACAGAGAAGAACTTTCCTGTAGCATATCAGTCTGATCCTGACTTCACAGTACAGTCCAGCCCCGAAATACCAGGCAATCCCTCTCTGAACAAGAGAAACAGCAAAACCCCAGACGTACGTTTCGGCCTATTGTGGGCCTCGTCAGTGAGGTGCAGCCATATCCCTCTAGGCACACTGAGCAATGGGTCCACGTCTGGATTCCCGCATCACACTTAGGGAGACTTCCCTAAGTGTCATAATTTGCATAAATAAAAAGAGAGAAGTGCTCAACCTGGGAACGAACAATAGCATAATAGCTTGTTCTATGGCTAGTTACCACCCTAGAAGCAGCCTCTTTTTGCTCAATATGTGCCTTTCACAGAGAAGAACTTTCCTGTAGCATATCAGTCTGATCCTGACTTCGCAGCACAGTCCAGCCCCAAAATACCAGGCAATCCCTCTCTGAACAAGAGAAACAGCAAAACCCCAGACGTACGTTTTGGCCTATTGTGGGCCTCGTCAGTGAGGTGCAGCCATATCCCTCTAGGCACACTGAGCAACGGGTCCACGTCTGGATTCCCGCATCACACTTAGGGAGACTTCCCTAAGTGTCATAATTTGCATAAATAAAAAGAGAGAAGCGCTCAACCTGGGAACGAACAATAGCATAATAGCTTGTTCTATGGCTAAGCAAAAAAGGAAACCGGCTAACCATCCGCAAATGAATCCAGGGAAGTGGTAAAGGTAAGATGCAGTAAGGTTTTATTATTTACAGGTACAGACAGGCTAAAAACAAAAAACAAAAAGGTGGGCATGCAGAAAAAATGCACCAAACGGAACTGGTCCGGATGGCTACTGAACAGCAAAAAACATACGCGTTTCGTGAGGGGCTACCTCACTTGCTCACTGCTTGAAATAGTGTTCTTATGTTATTGAAAACCATAAATTTAAAATTGTGTATTTTCACTTTAATGCATTGTTTTAAAACGAGCATTGTATTCCTGTACTTATTCTGTCTGTTAATGCAGCATATATAGTTTTAAGGGTTCAAAACTAAATCAAGTATCAATTATTAAACAGATTACTAATTAACCTAATTGACCCTCTATATATGCTTGCAGAACAGCCTTCTGTTTCAAGCAGTGAGCAAGTGAGGTAGCTGTTTTTTGCTGTTCAGTAGCCATCCGGACCAGTTCCGTTTGGTGCATTTTTTCTGCATGCCCACCTTTTTGTTTTTAGCCTGTCTGTACCTGTAAATAATAAAACCTTACTGCATCTTACTTTTACCGCTTCCCTGGATTCATTAACGGATGGTTAGCCGGTTTCCTTTTTTGCTTTGCTGGAGATTTCTCTGACGTCATTGGACCGGGACGCCTGGATCTGGCTCCTATCCGCTTCCGTAGGAGTGTTATGAGTGCACACGCTGAAGACGCGCTGGAGGGTCGCTGAAGAAAGCCATTCGCCAGATAGCCTGAGGGTAAGCACCGCTTTTTTTTGCTGATATTTTGTACGCTGTGTGTCCTATTTGCGGTAGCTCAACGGGCGGCATATCGGCCAGTCTTAAGGCCAGGGCTCATATATATATAGGGCGATCCCCGTGTTGGTTATTGTGCGGTGCTGAAGATACACTCCACCCTTTTGGAAATTAAATTTGATTTACATTACCAAGGTATAATTGCAGTATTGGGACATCTAGAACGAGTATTACAAGGTACGGGGCTTTATATATATAAAAAACCTTTTTTGGTTCCATTTGGTTTGTTTTTGTGGGCAGCGGATAATGACAGAAGCACAGGAAAGTTTTGTTTTGCGAGACTTGGAAGCGTCTCTTTATTCATATGATCAGGATGTGGAAAGCATTACCAGTGATAATGAAAACAAAAATTGACAGTCTATTTTTTCATATTGACGAGTTACGTAGAAAAGACATAAAATTGGACCTGGACATAAAGACTTTTCTGTTGTACAAAAAATACCAGCGTATACCAAGAGGTCTAAGGATCAGGAAATTTCCATCGTTTACAGTGAATGATTCTGTTTTTATTTCTAAATGGAATAAGATTCTAGATGACTGTTCTTTTGCCCTCATTGAATTACTTATTGAATTTAAAAAACAGGAAAGATTGGAGATAATTAATTTGATCAAGGCTACACAGACTTACCTACAACTTTTACAAGCAGATCCTCTCTTTAAGGAGTACGATATGAAGTTTGAGGCTAATATGATAAAATTCTCAAAAGAACTTTGGGACTTTAAAAAGACCAAATTATCCCGTGATAAAAGGGACTATGAAGCAAATAGAGTATACAGATGGACCCAGCCCACATTTAGGAGTTCTAGTGATAAAAAGATCCCTTTTTTCAGAAGGAATAATGAGGGCAAGCCCATAAAACATGTGAGATTTCAAGAAACAGAGTATGAGGTAGACACTACTGATAATGATTCTAATGAAGAAGGGATACACCAGATAGATACAGTCTCTGTCCTTGATATACCATCTGCAGACCCTATAGAGCGTTCAAAAAACGAGCAGGCTCAGGGAACCAAACAAAAAAGAAAAAAACAAGGAGAGGTAGTAGGGGTAGAAAAAGGCAGGGAAACAAAGAGATACCAAACGAGGACCAATCGGACCCAAGTCAGAAAATATGTTTAACAAATGTGGTAAATTTATCACAATATAAGCTCAGTAACTCTGAGCTGGAGGTTCTAAGTATGGGTTTAAATTTCTCCCCTACCACACATTTCAATTTATTTGACACCATCTTGGATATAAATAGCTTTGTCAGAAAGTTGGTATTAAAGAAACACTTTTTTGTAGATAGTGAAATTGAGAATAAAGATGACAGAGTAGAAGAGACAAACAATGAGGAGGCCACATTGAGTACCCCTTTGGATTTCAATGACCATTGTGTCATTAATGAATTAGTTGGTCTCATACAAGAAGGTGAAGGTGAAAGCGATTCACATAAAATAAGTTGTTCCCAACTGACTGGAACTAGCAAAAGCACTTTCTATCCAGTGCATGCGAGAGGTAAAAATATTGATGTATTTCAGAGAACAATTGAAAATAAATTGAAATCTCTTGCACAAAGGATAGAAAATGACGCAAGAAATGACCCCTCTACTAGACGTAAAAATAATTTGAATGGTAATCAATATAAAGCTTTAAAATCCCTCCAAAGTAATGACAACATCGTCATAAAATTATCTGATAAAGGCGGCAATGTCGTCATCATGGATAGGGAGTATTATCTATTTGAGGCAAAACGACAACTGAGAGACACAGAAGTATATGGAAAATTAGACTTTAACCCAACAGTGCAGTTTAGGCTTAAATTGGAGAAGATTTTATATCAGGGACAATTGATAGGAGTGATAGCAGAAAGAAAAATGGAACAATTCTTGATTATGAATCCTAATGTGCCCATTTTTTATTTTCTGCCTAAATTGCACAAGAATGCAACACACCCCCCGGGTAGACCTATCATTTCTGGAGTGGGCTCCCTTTTGGAGCCCATTTCAGAACTGATTGATACCTTCTTGCAACCTCTAGTGGCACAATTGACAAGCTATATAAGGGACTCTACACAGGTCCTTAGTACATTACAAACTATCAAATGAAAGCCTACATATAGGTTCATTACAGTGGATGTGGCCTCACTGTACACCTCCATCCCACACCAGGCAGGTCTAAGGTCAATTTCCAATATTTTAGACAGAATGTCTGGTTTTTCTGAGGACCTTAAACATTTCATAGTTTTAAGTTTGGAGTTTTTATTAACTCACAATTATTTTTTTGTTTGAGGGGTCTTACTATCTGCAGAGGCGTGGAACAGCTATGGGGGCGAAATTCGCCCCCTCCTATGCCAATCTCTATATGGGATGGTGGGAGCTGCTCCACGTCTATGCAGATAGTAATCCCTTCAGGGAACACATAATTTACTTTGGTCGTTACATTGATGACCTGCTTCTGGTGTGGGATGGAGATGAGGTATCAGCATCTAACTTTATTCAATATTTGAACTGTAATGTTTATAATCTAAGTTTTGTTGGATGTCAGAACCCTATGAGGATTGAATTTTTGGATATTGTGGTAACGGTTGAGGGTGACAGAATTGTGACAGACTTATATAGAAAACCCACAAGTGGAAATACTATTTTAAATTTCAGATCCTGTCACCCTCGACATGTACTAAAAGCCATTCCAAAGGGTCAATTTATTAGAGCTAGGAGAATTTGCTCTAGTGAAACTTTATACAAAAAACAAAGTGAGGATTTGTCTAAAAGACTTCAGGATAGGGGTTATAGCAACCAGTTACTAACAGAAACTAAACAGATTGTGGACTGTATGCCACGTGAGTCCTTACTGCAATATAAGAAGGGAAGGGATAGATCTCCACATAAACAGAGTATGTCTAATAAAGTGGTGTTCAGTACCCCCTATAGCAAGAGTACAAAAAGATTTGTGACATTGTACGAGAAAGCCTACCAATTTTACAAACTGATTCTGTTTTGGAAAAAGTGATTGCTAATGGAATAAAATGTGTGTCCAGAAAGGCAAAAAGTATCCAAAACTATGTATCCCCCTCTTTTCTACCAGAAATCAAAAAAGGTACTTGGTTACCAACAAGATTAGGTTGTTTTAAATGCAGAGGCAATAGGTGCATCACTTGTAACCATATTACTGAAGGAAATACTTTTCAATCTAACAGCACTGGAAAACAATACACGATTAGGTATAACCTTAACTGCAATTCCACACATATAGTGTACCTCATGACATGCAAAAGCTGCCAAATACAGTACCTAGGAAAAACAAAAAGAAGGTTGAGAGATAGGGTACTAGAGCATATAAGGGATATAAATGATCCAGATATATTTACCTCAGTAGCATCACATTTTAAGTTTGAACACCAAGGAGATTCCTCCTTAGCATTTTTTCAGGCTGTGGACCATGTACCCTTCTCTAAAAGGGGGGGGGGGGGATAGGGAATATCAGCTCAGTAAAAAAGAGGTCAGGTGGATTTTCAATGTAAATTCCAGGATCCCATTTGGTCTAAATATTGAATCAGATGTCAATTTGTTTGTGTAAACAAATATTTTTAAATATATATCTGATAAATTGTGTAAACCGTTAGTATAGTTCTTTACAACTTCAATATGTAACACACATTTTAGGGGTATATTTTTCTTTTCATATATTAATTTTTAACCCCTAATGATATAGTGTTCTTATGTTATTGAAAACCATAAATTTAAAATTGTGTATTTTCACTTTAATGCATTGTTTTAAAACGAGCATTGTATTCCTGTACTCATTCTGTCTGTTAATGCAGCATATATAGTTTTAAGGGTTCAAAACTAAATCAAGTATCAATTATTAAACAGATTACTAATTAACCTAATTGACCCTCTATATATGCTTGCAGAACAGCATTCTGTTTCAAGCAGTGAGCAAGTGAGGTAGCCCCTCACGAAACGCGTATGTTTTTTGCTGTTCAGTAGCCATCCGGACCAGTTCCATTTGGTGCATTTTTTCTGCATGCCCACTTTTTTGTTTTTAGCCTGTCTGTACCTGTAAATAATAAAACCTTACTGCATCTTACCTTTACCGCTTCCCTGGATTCATTTGCGGATGGTTAGCCGGTTTCCTTTTTTGCTTTGCTGGAGATTTCTCTGACGTCATTGGACTGGGACGCCTGGATCTGGCTCCTATCCGCTTCCGTAGGAGTGTTATGAGTGCACACGCTGAAGACGCGCTGGAGGGTCGCTGAAGAAAGCCATTCGCCAGATAGCCTGAGGGTAAGCACCGCTTTTTTTTGCTGATATTTTGTTCTATGGCTAGTTACCACCCTAGAAGCAGCCTCTTTTTGCTCAATATGTGCCTTTCACAGAGAAGATCTTTCCTGTAGCATATCAGTCTGATCCTGACTTCACAGTACAGTCCAGCCCCGAAATACCAGGCAATCCCTCTCTGAACAAGAGAAACAGCAAAACCCCAGACGTACATTTCGGCCTATTGTGGGCCTCGTCAGTGAGGTGCAGCCATATCCCTCTAGGCACACTGAGCAACGGGTCCACGTCTGGATTCCCGCATCACACTTAGGGAGACTTCCCTAAGTGTCATAATTTGCATAAATAAAAAGAGAGAAGCGCTCAACCTGGGAACGAACAATAGCATAATAGCTTGTTCTATGGCTAGTTACCACCCTAGAAGCAGCCTCTTTTTGCTCAATATGTGCCTTTCACAGAGAAGAACTTTCCTGTAGCATATCAGTCTGATCCTGACTTCACAGTACAGTCCAGCCCCGAAATACCAGGCAATCCCTCTCTGAACAAGAGAAACAGCAAAACCCCAGACGTACGTTTCGGCCTATTGTGGGCCTCGCCAGTGAGGTGCAGCCATATCCCTCTAGGCACACTGAGCAACGGGTCCACGTCTGGATTCCCGCATCACACTTAGGGAGACTTCCCTAAGTGTCATAATTTGCATAAATAAAAAGAGAGAAGCGCTCAACCTGGGAACGAACAATAGCATAATAGCTTGTTCTATGGCTAGTTACCACCCTAGAAGCAGCCTCTTTTTGCTCAATATGTGCCTTTCACAGAGAAGAACTTTCCTGTAGCATATCAGTCTGATCCTGACTTCACAGTACAGTCCAGGCCCGAAATACCAGGCAATCCCTCTCTGAACAAGAGAAACAGCAAAACCCCAGACGTACGTTTCGGCCTATTGTGGGCCTCGTCAGTGAGGTGCAGCCATATCCCTCTAGGCATAGAGGGCATAGAACGTTTTATCCAAGAGTTGACGTTTGACCTCCAGAACGTACATGCTCTCATCCCAAAGGACAAGGTTACCACCCTTGTCCGCGGGTTTAATTACAAAGCCCTTGGCATTCATCAGTTGGTTTAGTGCCTTTCTTTCTGCTTTGGTTAAGTTGTCATTAGCCAATCCTGTAAATTATAGATTTGATATCTCTTTTTCGACTTCTCTGACAAAAATATTCACAGCGGGTACCATGGACAGCTGTGGCATGTACTTAGATTTTGCCTTGAAGTTTGAGGGAAACTTATCTTGTTGGGTGAAATCACCCACTTGGGAGGGGATGTATTGGCTGCCTTCACTGTCTGCCAGCAAACTTTGAAGGTTATGTATACTAGAAGAATCTTTCCTACTCAGAGAGACATCTTCAACTAAGTGTCTACTCTTTCCTTTCATAATTTGTGACAATACCACCCGACGTGCAAATAGATGTAAGTCTTTGATAAAATTAAATTTATCAAAGGAGTTTGTGGGACAAAATGTTAGCCCTTTTTTAGAACTTCTATATGCATTAGATTTAATTTGAAGGAGGATAGATTGATTATCTGTAGACCTTCTTCAATTGTGTTTAGTAGCCCCTTCGACCCCAAAACCTTCGCGATCTGCCCCAAGGGTAGTTCGCTTGATTCTGGTCGTAACTCTGCTGCCGTCGTTGTCTGGAGGGATACCTCCTCTCTACTGAGTGTGAACCTGTTCCCCTTCCTCCTCCTTTTTCTTGCCCCTCTCCTCCTTCTTCTAAAAAAGATTGTGAGTTTTTGCGGGTGGACCTTCGATGTTCAGATTCTACGTCTGACCCATCGGTATGGGTATGCCTGATATTATTGTACCGTATTTTTAAGACTGACACTTCTTTCTTAGATCCCACTTGCTATTTAACCTGCCCAGCTGAGACCTCTTAATTGGGGTGCTGTGTGCAGCAGGGTGTAGAAAGAATGATGTGTCTTATCACCATATTTAGGTTGCCTTTTTCTTACTTGTAAATACAAACGTTCTAAGGCAATTCATACCGCACATCCCCTGACCGGTCAGGTTCAGTGTATTAGATTTGATACATCTGATACTATTTTTGTGATATATTTATTGTTGCAAACTGATTTGAATATTCGCTTTGTATATATTCCACTTTTCGCACTGTGTGGGTGGGGGGAGGGGCCCTCCATGCCAACTCCTTTGTTATCAATTTCTATTACTGTGCTAGTAAAAAATAATATTTTTCAAAAAGAGTGCTGAAATCCCTGTCTTTCTTCTTGTTGATTTATCCTGGATGATTTCTCCTGTTGATTAAAACATTTCATATTTTTATAAGGGTCTGCACCCCTATTAAAAAGGGAAGGTATAGCCGGTTGAGGCTACCTCTGGAAAACTAGCCTTTAGCAAATGCTTCTCTCCTGTATATATTTCTTGATTCTTATCATACCATACCAGGCTACTAGGGTTGATGCCCTGACATTCCTGGTCTCCAGTGAGGTAGATTCCCCTGCTAAAAATTGGGGTTAAATATATATATTTTCCCCTGTAGATAACAGGAGTTGGTAAGGTTCTTTTGGGCCTTTACTTCCGCCCAGCTCTGTGAAATTTGGGTATATTGTTCTTTCACAAGACATTACTAATATGGCATTTACACTGTCGGATGAAAATTGGGAGGCTGAATTAACAGCATCCTTGTCTATGTCCAGTTTAGAGGAGAGTCAGGATACTAACAGCAAAACACCAGTTAATATTTATGGTGCATTTAAAAGCTATAAAAAAATACTTGTTAAACAAGTAAAACTTAGGGCAGAGACATCTAGCCTTGAGAACTACATTAAAATGAAAATCATCCAGAGAGGTCTACGTCTTCGACTTGACCCTGGGACCAATTTGAGGGAAGATGAAGGAGGGGAAGAGTTTATGGAAGGCTGGAATTCCAGCCTTTCTGACTGTTCCATTATCCTACTGAATAAGATGGTTACTCGTAATAAAGAGAGACTAGAGAAAACTATTGTACAGGCTGAGGAATCATTAAAGTTAGTCAATACTTTCTCAACTAATACAAATTTTGTAAAATTGAATGAGGAAATAAAAGAACAGATAGCAAGGCTACAAAATGATATCAAACTTAGAAAAGGTAGAACATTTTCGAGAGATAATGATGACTACAAAAATAAAATAGTCTATAATTATCAGTCAGCGAGAGGTACGTATGACTCGGGTACCGATGGGTCAGACGTAGAATCTGAACATCGAAGGTCCACCCACAAAAACTCACAATCTTTTTTAGGAGAAGGAGGAGAGGGGGAAGAAAAAGGAGGAGGAAGGGGAGCAGGTTCACACTCAGTAGAGAGGAGGTATCCCTCCAGACAACGACGGCAGCAGAGTTACGACCAGAATCAAGCGAACTACCCTCAGGGCAGATAGCGAAGGTTTTGGGATCGAAGGGGCTACTAAACACAATTGAAGAAGGTCTACAGATAATCAATCTATCCTCCTTCAAATTAAATCTAATGCATATAGACTTCCGGTGGGTGGGCTTCCTGGAAGGCAGCAGACTAGCAGAGCTCCGCACAGACTTTGCTCAAAAGTGGCTAAAAGAGCTTATAAAACGGCCTGGAATACTTTATTTTGCCCTCACACTGCTTCTCATCAGTCTTGCTGCCGACCGGGAGCCCACTGAAAAATCCTTGGCAGACATTGCTGCCCGGAGTGGAGGGGACTCTCAACGGAATATCCCTCTGCCCTTTTCAGGCGAGCCGCGCACCGCTCCACCACCGAAGCCGGCTACCAGTGCCATCGAACCCTTGGGACACAGTTTGCAGCAGCAGCGGGACACTAGACCGTGTCGAAAACGGCACTGGAAAACTACCGCAACGGTCAGTCCTCAGCTGAGAAAGACTCCTTTCACACACGTGAGCCGCCATTTTGACACCTCGTGGCCCGCTCCTCCTCGGAACTACAGAGGTGCTGACTGCTTGACACAACAACGCTGGGACTCAAGCAGGCACCAGGATTGACCCCCGGAATAACCCACACCACTCAGCAACCTACCCGAGCCGAACTAGTGAAGAGCTACAGACACCGGAGAACCTCTGATACAGAGGCCGCCATTGGGCGCGAATCTACAGCTCCACAGGCTGGCGGGAGCCAGAACCCACACTGGGTAAAGTACGACATTGCATGCACACATCACAGCCCACATCTTTGCTCCTGGGGACTCTAGTATACCGCGGCTTTGCATAGGGGACTGGGGAAACCTGCTGCTGCTGCCAGTGTACACATAATTCTCCCCAAGGGCGGCCAATAAAATCAGAAAGCCGGGACTTTGCAAGGCTCTGCATTCAGAAACTAACCCTGGGGTATATCATCCAGCTCATTCGATCATCCACCTACACCCCTGGCAGGGACACTGTGCAATTTCCATTACAAGATATACTTATAGCACCTCTAATAGCAGATGTTAGCCCTGTCAGCACATGAATGGGCCTTAGAGCTGGCGATACTGGATACTCAGCATACCATTAGGGGCATTATTAGAATTGGGAACCTTGACACCGGCAAGATCTTCAGAACCACTAAGTTATAGCAAGCTGTAAGACTGTGTTATCATACCTAACCAAACACAGAACTCTCGCACTCCTGAAAGAGCACATGAAGGACGCTGTGCTGACAGTCTTGGGTTACCCCCCTTGTACTCTGCTGGGGGCTGAATGGTAGAATCTATGGAACTCTCACTGTATTGTATCACTGTATTGTATATTTGTATTAACCCATTTTCTCCCACTAACATTGGATTTCCCTAAGTGATAGGGATAGGGATATTGCTAGTACTGGTTAAGTCACTCATATATGCTGTGCCATACTTTGGTTGAAAAAGATCTTTCTAGTTTGCTATTAGAATAACATCCATATATGCCAGCCATTTTCTCACTTGTAAAGGTATATGGAGAAATATTTGACGAATACCACCATGGCAAGTCGCAGCAAAACTAGCTCTGGCAGAAATAAACCTGGAGCTGACTCCTCAAATGCAGGAGCTAACACTGATAACTGCCTAGATAATGTTTCACTTGACACACACCCCATTGTTAAACAGATATCTTTATTATTTATGCCTAAAATTGATAATTTGCAGAGGGGGGTTGATACCCTTTCAGATGATGTTAAACAGTTCTCCACACGTGTAGCAGAAGCTGAGAATAGAATCTCTGATTTGGAAGATTCTAATGTATCTAACTCAAATAAAATTGAAGCCTTAGAGAGACAAGCCGTCACATTGCAATTAAAATTAGATGACCTAGAAAATAGGTCGAGACGCAATAATGTGCGCCTCTTAGGTCTCCCCGAATCAGTAAAACCAGCAGATATCATCCACTTTGTTGAAAATACACTCCCCACATTACTGAAAATACCTACACAAGACCTTGAGGGTGGGGTGGAACGTGCTCATAGGGTAGGCCCGGAAAGGACTAGCCTGGACAACCTGCCCCAACCCCGGCCAATTATGATCAAGTTTCTACATTTCCAGACCAAAACAGCATTACTAAGAGCTTACAGAAAAATGGACAATGTGATGTATGAAAATGCACGCTTGCTCCTGTTTCAAGATTTCTCGGCGGATCTTATGAAACGCCGGAGGGAATTTTCACCAATCTGCTCACAACTTCATAGGGAGGGTAGACAAGCCTTCTTACTGTACCCAGCTAGGCTTAAAATTATGACCCCCAGAGGCCCAAAATTTTTTGACAATCCAACTATGGCTCAAAATTTCTTAGAAGGTGGGGGGGCCCCCCCACACAGCCCACGCCAGAATCATCTAAGAGGGGAGGAGGGTTGAAACTGCAGTAAATAAGAATTCACCCTAGGTTTTCAATCAAGTAGTCTGTTCTGATGGCTACTGAAATAACTGACAATGGGTCCGCAGCTACACGCGGACTTAGAACTTTGAAGTTCAGTTTAAGTTCAGGTTTGAGTTTTATAATGTTATGTGTTACCATAGGTTACTTTCTAGGTCCAGGGCACTTAGAACACGTAAGCAAAGGAGTAGGATCAGTTGTGTGGGAAAAGGGGAGGGGTGTAAACTCTTGTAATCCATCGCTCCTAATTCCATCCCAAGCATAGGTTATGTTAGAAGGTACAATGTTGATGAGAGATTTATTATGCTCGCTTGATTATTGGAATGTAACAACCCTTCTGTTAAATGTTTCATGGTTTTTGAACACATATGTAGATATGCAGTATTCTCAGGTCATAACTCATACAGACATAGTCAGAATAATGGAACCTATTACATCCTGTATGAAAGTTATTACTATTCTTCCACTACTTTTCCACATGCTTGTTGAACAGTCCTCGACTCATTTCAGGGTAATAACTCTTTTATGTTTTTTCAGGGTAAAGCTACTGTTATTTAGGGATACTAATAGAGGCCTGGCGGTGGTTCATAGTGGTGGAAGACTGAACCGGGAGTCTGATCACTACGGTGAGGAATTTAAATTTTTTTTTTTTTTTTTTTTTTTTTTTTTTTTTCTTTTCTTTCTTTCCCTCTCCCTCTCTTCCTCCCACCCTTGCACCTGAGACACTATTCACACACTCATACACAGATACAAAAACAAGATACAGGATCCACTTAAGCATTAAAATTTAACGTCTATTCTTGGAATATTGGGGGCATCCACTCCCCAATAAAAAGAAAAACAATACTCACATTACTTAGGAAAAAGAAAGCAGAGATCGCATTTCTTCAAGAGACGCATCTTTTAGATGCGGAACATGAGAAGTTGAGGTCTGACTGGGTAGGGAGGGTTGAATACGCCTCATTTAACTCTGCCAGCAGGGGGGTTGCAATACTTCTAGGCAAAAGACTTGAACATGAAGTTAAGGAAGTGCTTAAAGACCCAGAAGGCAGATATATCATTGTCCAAATATATGCTGCAGAACAAACATATACACTTTGTAACATTTATGCCCCGAACATAAAAGATAGGGGGTTCTGGAATAATATTGTAACAATCCTCTCCCCCTACCTGGGTACACATATTATACTGGGGGGTGATTTTAACCTCACCCCTAATCCTCACTGTGACAGGTTAAGAGGGACACATAGCGGAGAACCCAGAAGGGTGGCTAAAATCTCAGGAAAATTTGAAAAAGACACTTTTGCTCTACTGGAGAGCTCCCTGGGTGTGGTGGACATATGGAGGCAACTGAACCCTGATGGGAAAGATTATACCTGTGCGTCACGTACCTCACCCTCTATGTCCCGTATAGATATGTTTCTGATCTCAGACTCCCTCATTACACGTACCATAGACACCAAAATAGGGGAAGTGGCGGTTTCAGACCACGCACCGATTGCGCTTTTCATAGATAAGAACCCGTCGGTTTGCAATAGACGAACTCTCAAATTCCCAAAATATTTGCTCTATTCTCAGGAATTTCAGAGCCACCTAACCCACTGTTGGGATGACTACCGGGTAAACAATGCACAGCATATGAACACCCCAGAATTATTCTGGGCAACTGCGAAAGTTGTCTTATCGGGCAACATTGTTGCTTACCTAGCACGTAGGAAAAAGCAATTCACCGAGAAACTAGGGAGGCTGAGAGATCGCCTAGCGGAGAATTACCGCACTTACTGTGCGACTCCCTCTGGCCCCAATTACCGGAATTATATCGACACTAAAAAGGAATATGATGCCTTATTGGCCAGTCAGGCCTCACAAGCCCTTCTGCGAACCAGGGGCAAATATTATAGATTCGGGGATAAGTTGGGGAAACTTATGGCGGCGTTAGTGAATATGAGCACATCCTCCAAACATATCACAGCCCTGAAAAGACAGGGAAAACTAGTGAAGGATGCTGATGCAATAGCCGAAGCATTCGCGTCTTATTATACCACTCTATATACCAGTGAAGGTGCCTCAGACACCGAACTACAAGATAAATTCTGGGACAATATCAACCTCCCACAGATCTCTGACTCTCAATTGGAGAAACTAAATGCCCCCATAGTGGAAGAAGAGATCCAGAGAACGATCATGTCCATGGCCCTGGGCAAAGCCTCAGGCCCGGATGGACTGCCGATAGAGTTCTATCGGCTTTTAAAAAACCAGGTCTCTACGACGCTGGCGAGTCTATATACTACCTACTTCGAAGGGGAAAAGACACCGGTGCCAGAATTCTCAGCGGCATATATCACTCTCATACCCAAGCCAGGGAAGGACAGTGTTTTGCCGGAGTCCTACCGGCCTATCTCTTTACTGAACTCCGACTACAAGATACTAACTAAACTTCTGGCTGAGAGACTTAAATTTATATTACCTGATATCATCCACATGGATCAAACAGGATTCATGTACGCAAGATCGTCAGTGGTCAATGTCCGCAGGGTTCTACAAGTTATCCAACACTTTTGGCCCAAGAGGAAGGGCGATGTAGTGAGAGATGATGAGGAGGCCTTCCTGCTGTCACTTGACGCAGAGAAGGCCTTCGATAGAGTGGAGTGGGACCACCTCCTCTACACCTTAGCTAAGGCTCGCTTCTCCGGCCCATTTCTGACTTTTATCAAAAACTTGTACCGTGCCCCCCTAGCTAACATACTAGTTAACAATATATTCTCGGCGAACATTTATCTACATAGAGGCACCCGACAGGGCTGCCCCTTATCACCCCTCCTCTTTAACATTGCCCTGGAACCGCTGGCTATCAAGTTAAGACAGATTTTTCCTGGCATAGACTTGGCAGGGCATCCACAACATTTGGCGCTATACGCGGACGACATGCTCTTGTTTGTACAGAACCCCCGCACTTACATACCGCATATCCTAGAAACCCTCACCGACTTTGGCCGATTTTCAGGCTATAAAGTCAATATGCACAAATCCGAGATCCTGTGGCTTCTCGGAAAAACCAACTCAAATGGGGAGTTTCCGTTCTCGGTGGCTAAACATGACATCACTTACCTGGGCATTAAGATTTCTGCTAACCCAAATAAGCTATACTCTAATAATTTGACACCCATATGCGCAAAACTACAGGCGCAGATGGACAGCTGGAGATCCCTTCCTCTGTCACTCTCAGGTAGGAGGTAGGATCAATCTTCTTAAAATGGTGATACTTCCCCGCCTTCTATATCCGCTTCTTATGCTTCCCCTACTATTAAGTAAGGCTGATGTCAAAATGCTAAACGCGGCGGCGACCCGCTTCATTTGGAAGGGGGGTAAGCCAAGGATCTCGAGGGAAAAACTGAACATGGGTTTTCTTAATGGAGGCCTGGCTTTGCCAGACTTCAGGCTGTACAATTGGGCAGCTCTGATTCGTCTAGTGCTTGACTGGCAAGTGGGAACTCATCATTATTGTCGGTCCTCTGTGGAGCAAGCCACTCTGGGGGATGTCTCCCTGGCATACCTACCACATATCTCAAACATGAGATCGGTGAAGGCTCTAGGCCTTAATATGTTATTTAGCGAACCACTAAAGGCCTGGCATCAGGCTCATAAGTTCCTCAAGAAATCTTGTCATGCCTCAAGCTACCTGCCTATCATCAAAAATCCAGATTTCCCGGCGGGTTCGGAAACCCAACCCTTCGTGGTCTGGGAGCAGAAGGGACTGACCTCACTTAAACAATTATTAATCCCGCTAACAAAGGAGGTTAAAACCTTTGGTGCTTTACAGAGAGAGTTCGGGATACCGAGAACACATTTCTTTGCCTTTCTGCAGGTACGTCACTACATCAACTCTTTAACTCGGAGCACACCTGAATTTTGGGAGGGCTCCCCCTTCCGCATCTCACAAACGCTATACACCATGGGTAGGTTCTCCTTATCGGAAATATATCAAACACTCATACAACATAGAGCACAGAGCACAAGGGATTCGATACAGACAGGGTGGTCCCGTATGGGAATTGAGGGTATTACTTGGGAAGACATAAGAAGAGGCCTCGAACGAACCAAATCAGCCACATTGTCCGCCATGTACAGGGAGTCTCAGATACGTTTCCTCCATAGGGCCTATCTCACACCAAGAACATTGGCTAAATGGGCTCCTACGCGCCCTAACCAATGTGTGAAATGTGCAGCAGAGGCACCTACTCTTTTACATTATATGTGGAAGTGTCCGTCAGTCAGACAGTACTGGAATAAAATACAATATTGGATCAATAAGTCCTTACAGATACACCTCACGCTTAGCCCAGAAACTATTCTATTTTTGCATTGGGAAACACAACATAGGCAACAAGACGCAATATTAAGCCTGGTAATTCTATTAGCTAGAAAATGTATCTTAAAAAAGTGGACAGTAAGGAAGGGCCCTTCCTTTGTGGGCTTTAGGAACCTACTTAGAACACAAATATTCACGGAACAAATGGATGTTAGGATGGACATTCAGAACAGGCTGGGTTTATTCTTGCGTAAATGGCGCAGACTCATACTTACATTTGAGCTGGAGATTCAGAGGCTTATTCTGATCCCCTTTAGGGACTCAGTTCTTTTCATAGAAGCGGGACTGAGAGGGGAGTGGGCACACTTATTTTAAAACGACAATTGTCTCATAGGGGACCTGATTCCCCCCCCTCTCCTCCCTCACTTCCCACAGCCCCCCCCCCTCCACCTTTTTTTCCCCTCCTTTTTTTTTTTTTTTTTTTTTTCCTCCGCCGGGCCTCAAGGATTTATTTATTTAGGTTATTAGTTAGAATAAGTTACTTAAGTGTTTAGTTGTAGGTATGTTAATGGTATATTAAAGAAAATGGAAAAAGAATATGTCGGGGAAGTGCAATCACTCAGACCAAGTAAATATCATGTAAGATAAGAACGTAGTGTGGTCAAGTGAAGAAAATATTCCATCTCTCATAATGTGACATTGCTATGTTTCATACTGTGTTTAATTTTGGATCTACAATGTAAATCTTGTCACCAGACATGATACCCGCACAAAATGTAATAACTGGAATGTGTGTATTGCTTTACCGGACAACAATAAAAAGAGATTTGAAAAAAAAAATCTAATGCATATAGAAGTTCTAAAAAAAGGGCTAACATTTTGTCCCACAAACTCCTTTGATAAATTTTATTTTATCAAAGACTTTCATCTATTTGCACTTCGGGTGGTATTGTCACAAATTATGAAAGGAAAGAGTAGACACTTAGTTGAAGATGTCTCTCTGAGTAGGGAAGATTCTTCTAGTATACATAACCTTCAAAGTTTTCTGGCAGACAGTGAAGGCAGCCAATACATCCCCTCCCAAGTGGGTGATTTCACCCAACAAGATAAGTTTCCCTCGAACTTCAAGGCGAAATCTAAGTACAGCAGCACTACATAAATCTAAATCTAAGTACATGCCACAGCTGTCCATGGTACCCGCTGTGAATATTTTTGTCAGAGAAGTCGAAAAAGAGATATCAAATCTATCATTTACAGGATTGGCTAATGACAACTTAACCAAAGCAGAAAGAAAGGCACTAAACCAACTGATGAATGCCAAGGGCTTTTAATTAAACCCGCGGACAAGGGTGGTAACCTTGTCCTTTGGGATGAGAGCATGTACGTTCTGGAGGTCAAACGTCAACTCTTGGATAAAACGTTCTATAAGAGTTTGACATTTAACCCTATCCCTGCATTGCAATTTACACTTTTTAATATTCTGAAAGAGGCAAAAAGCAAAGACATTATAACTTCTACTGAATTCAAATACCTTTATCCAGAACATCTGGTGATGCCCGTATTTTACTGCATCCCGAAGATCCACAAAAATGCCAACCATCCACCAGGCAGACCAATCGTTGCAGGTATTGGCAGCCTAACTGAAAACTTGGGCAACTATGTGGACTCCTTTTTAAGACCAGCTCTTAACACTCTACCATCTTTTATTATGGATACTGCCGATTTCCTAAGAAAGATTGATGGACTTGTGATTCCAGAAGATGCCATTCTGGTAACTTTAGACGTAGAGGGATTGTATTCATCAATCCCTCACGAGGTGGGCATAAGGGCCTGTAAGCACTTTCTATCGATGAGAGGTACGGGTGCCATGCAACACACAAATTTTGTAATCGAGCTATTAAGATTCACACTTACCAACAATGTGTTTATGTTCGATAACAAAATATACACCCAACAGCAGGGAACAGCAATGGGAGCAACTTGTGCTCCCACATATGCGTGCCTCCATTTAGGCATATGGGAGATGGAAGAAGTGTATCAGAACCCTGTCTTTGAGGAAAATATCCACATATGGCTAAGATATGTGGATGATGTTTTCCTCATCTGGGAGGGTTCTGAGCACAGTCTAAAAGAATTTGTAGATTCTTTAAATATCAATAAGAGTAACATCTCTCTTACCTTACAATTTAGTAAGGAAGAAATATCTTTTCTGGATATAACTGTGAAGATCAATAAAGGGTGTTTAGTAACAGAGAACTTTCGCAAAAGCACTGCTACTAATAGCCTACTTCACGCATCAAGCCACCACCCCTGCCACCTCAAAAGAGATATTCCCAACGGCCAATTTCTTAGGCTACACCGAAATTGCTCTACAAAAGGGAAATACTACCAACATGCAGCAGAAATGGAAAAACGATTTCTAAGCAGAAGCTATTCGAAAAAAATAGTCAAAGGAGCCTTAAATGGTGCGGCCCATCTAAATCGAGATAGCCTTCTTGTGCCAAAGGAGATTAGATTGGTCACTGAATATAACTGTCATTGGACATCATTAAAACAGATACTTGCCAAGAATTGGCACATCCTTCTCAGTGATGAAGGAGTATCTCGGGATGTTGGTGACTTTCCAAATGTCACAGCAAAAAGGGCGCCCAATTTAAAAGACAAATTGGTAAGAAGCCAATATGTGTCAATACAAAAACAACCAGACTGGCTCACAAAATATAGATCTCATGGTAACCATAATTGTGGCAAATGTGTTGCATGCAAATTTATGGTTAAAACCAAGCACTTTGCTACACACACAGGTAAAACCTATACCTTGAAACATTTCGTGAACTGCAACACAGAGGGGGTTATCTACCTCCTTTCCTGCAATTGCCCACGTTATTACGTGGGAAAAACAAGAAGGGCCATAAAGGACCGGATAACAGAGCATTGGGACGATGTAAAATACAAAAATCCAAAAAGCAATGTTGCCAGGCATTATGAACTTATGCATTGAAGCAATCCTGACTCTCTTTCCTTTATTGGAATAGATAATGGCATTACTAACAATAGAGGAGGGTACAATGACAGAATACTCCTACAGAAGGAATGCAGGTGGATCTCAATTTTGGGAACACAATTACCTGCAGGCCTCAATGACAAATTGGACATGGCCTGTTTTTTGTAAATACATATATTTTAAAGTCTTGTATGTTTAAAGTAAAATATAAAAACTAATATCTAATGAGAATAGTTGCAACATAAATATTGACAATTCTAAGTAACATTTACTGTATGTATATATATAAAAATCATGCAGTTAAGTAGGTCTTAACCATACTTTAATATGTCAATGTCCTTAAGTATGGACAAAAGGTTTTTAAACATTACACTGTATTTAGTTAGGTTTTATATCACTGTTTGATATATCAGAGCAACTTGCAATACTTTCACCCGTCTGTAGAGGCGCTTTCTACAATCTATATAAATAAGGATGTAACGATTCCCTTAGCATCACGCCCTGACGAAGCCCGTTGTAAATCTTGGACGCACGGGTGAAACGCGCGTCGGCATAGGTCCAGCCGACCGGATCATGTGATGTGCGTGCTTGTGTCTTGGTGAAAGCAACTTCCAGCACGTCTTTACGGTCACTTTTCAGGCATCCTAAAGAAACCTTGGATTATTGTTGGCAACACTTGCCGTGGCTTTAAAGAAACTTGGCACGGCTGACACAGACTGTATCTTTCAGGTCGTATGGTTCCTTATTATTACCTTCTGCTTTCAACTGTACTAATCAGCTTGAACACTGCACTATTTTGGCAAACGCTGCTCTGTCAAGAGGGCGTTCAGTTTCTTTCAGGAATAATAAAGGACTTTAAACTAAAGAACAGGAATTCAAGCCTGCATATAAATGAATGGATCTATTTTAAGCACTAATATGCTTGCTTGCTTGCTCTAACTGCATGTGCTTATACTATCGCTTGAAAGTTACTGTTCTAAATCTAACTTATAACCATTTATACTTTGATATCCAGATTGTATGTGAGGATTTGTCCATATCATATGTAAATTTGAGTGTTACGTCTATACACTTTTGTACATATCCTGAGGGTGTGTCGGCATTGATCACTTAGATCCCACTTCTATAACCTGCCCGGCAACATATACCTCAGCTGGTGAGGTGTCGGAAGCAGCAGGGTGTAGTTGATCTTTGCAGTACACTTTCCCTCTGTATATAAGACTCTTTCTGTACACAATTACTGGGTATGCCTGATATTATTGTACCGTATTTTTAAGACTGTCACTTCTTTCTTAGATCCCACTTGCTATTTAACCTGCCCAGCTGAGACCTCTTAATTAGGGTGCTGTGTGCAGCAGGGTGTAGAAAGAATGATGTGTCTTATCACCATATTTAGGTTGCCTTTTTCTTACTTGTAAATACAAATGTTCTAAGGCAATTCATACCACATATCCCCTGACTGGTCAGGTTCAGTGTATTAGATTTGATACATCTGATACTATTTTTGTGATATATTTATTGTTGCAAACTGATTTGAATATTCGCTTTGTATATATTCCACTTTTCGCACTGTGTAGGTGGGGGGAGGGGCCCTCCATGCCAACTCCTTTGTTATCAATTTCTATTACTGTGCTAGTAAAAAATAATATTTTTCAAAAAGAGTGCTGAAATCCCTGTCTTTCTTCATCCTGGTTGATTTATCCTGGATGATTTCTCCTGTTGATTAAAACATTTCATATTTTTATAAGGGTCTGCACCACTATTAAAAAGAGAAGGTATAGCCGGTTGAGGCCACCTCTGGAAAACTAGCCTTTAGCAAATGCTTCTCTCCTGTATATATTTCTTAAATATTAATATATTATATGAAGTTGGATAGTTACCTGGTTCAGAATCTCTGTCTGCTCCTCCCAGGCCACCGGACGGAGAAGCAGCTGCACTGGCCCCCGGGTCCGGACTTTGTGATCCAGCAGCTGGGAGGGAAGAAGAGGAGGCAGAGGATGGAGAGGATCAAAATCTGCGGGGGACCCGGAGATTGAGGAGCTGACATAAAGTCACCTCATAAGGGAGTAGGTATAGTTTCCGTGGGGGTTTAACTTTGCGACCATCTCTCTTACCGGCTTGTACCCACTCCCTTATGAGGTCGACATTTTTGTGCAATTGCAACCTCATATCTCCGAACCTCTGCATGATCTGATCCTGGCTCCTCTGGACGCCCAACACCAATTGAACTGCATTGGTGATAGACTCCCAGAGGGCCTTCTTAACATGCGCATCTGTCGACCTCCTCTTGGTCCCAAACAGCTGCGGATAAAAGTCCTGGACGGCGTGGACCAGTGCAGCACTCTCCTGCTTGGTGAACCTGGGAGGTGTCATGCCTGCTGGGTATTCTGATAATATAATAATAATAATATATATATTGTACGCCTGCAGGCATTAGAGAACTGACAAAGATGGCAACGTGTAATGGACTTTTATATGGTGAAGTAAACATGAGATGCACCATGGGACATGGTATATGTACATCTGATTGGATAAAACTTTGAAATATTGTTAGAATGTCTGTGAGACCATCCTGAGTCAAGTTGTGTTTGTGTGATGAACTCTGATTGGCCGTTCCTTAATGTTTCATATCTTAGTAACTTCCATACACATACCTCCTGGGGGTGCTGTTACTACATTTTTCATGTAGACTTATTTGTAACTCATGGGGCTGTTATGCGAATATGTGTGACGCAGATTTAATATACGTGATCCATTAAATATTCATGTTTAAATTGTCCAAAATCTAATCCAGTCACATTATTAAATGTTGTAGACATTTCTATGTTTAATATCGTTCTGTTTCTTTAATACAAATACGCTTTAGTAATACAAATTTTATATTGTATGTATTTATTGTTCATTAAATAAATTTTGTGACTTATTGTGAAGTATTGACATTGCTCTATTAAATGTATTTATAATGCACATTGAATGTGTGCTATTGCGTGACAGACTAGAATATTTAAAGATGCGAATCTCGTGTTGTCAGATACGTTGCCCACGCAACATTTCTGAAATGCGTAATTTCTGGTTCTAATGTCCATCACTTGGATAATCTGTTTATAAATGTTAAACTACACATTTGTTTCGTATTAGTAAATACACCTCGAGCTTGTATTTGTCTGAACTGCTCACATATGTTATTGTGCAATGGCGTCTTTATTTGTAAAGAGACATTACACCAAAATATTTTCTAAAAATGATCCGGAGAAAGAATACATTTTTAGACTTTGAAATGTAACTCAATTTATCTTTTTATTTAGATAACCTTAACCGAAGAAATTGCAATGCACATGTTTGAGCAAATCACACAAGGCATCTCTGTGCATCCACCAATCTTCATCTACTGAGCATATCTAGATATGTTTTGAAAGCAAATAACCATAAAATAATGATTTCAAATAGATGATAGAATTAAATGTTAATGTTTTAAATTATATTTTTTTACATATTCCAGAACTAAAAGCTTGTTAATTTTCCGTCCCTTTCATGAGCTGATATGCAATCTTGCTCTAAATAAATCTGTGTAAACCTTGTAAATATGTATTGTTGGCCAGCCACAATTAAAGGGACACTAAACACAAATATTTTCTTTCATGCTTCAAGTAGAGGAGACAATTATAATCAAGATTCAAATTGACTTCTATTATCTATTTTGCATCATTCTTTAGATATCCTTTATTGAATAAATAGCAATGCACATGGGGGAGCCAATCACACAAGGCATATATGCAGCAACCAATCAGCAACTATTGAGCCTATCTAACTATGCTTTTCACGAAAAGTATGTCAAGAGAATTAAGATAATGACATAATCAAACTAATTGAAGATTTTAAAAATGGAATACTCTTTAAATCACAAAAGAAGAGATTAGGGTTTCATGTTCCTTTAAGTAGATATTTCAAAATAATGCTTTGATGATCATAAACCTATGCACCTCCCTTTCTCAAACTTCTGGATTGTTTGACCCACTGTGAATGAAATATGTTCTAATGGCTGTATTTAGCCATCTTCACCTTAAAGGGACATTAAGCTATATGTTTGTCATGATTTCGAGGGATAATAGAATATTCAAACATTATATATTTTTTTCTCTCTCATTATCTTTGTCAAATTTCGAATCTTGGCTTAAAAGCATAGCTAGATGGGTTCTTTTTTATGCTGATTGTTGTTTGCACATAGATGCCTTATATCATTATCTAAGCCATGTGCATTGATATTTCTAAAACAAAAGATATTTAAATATTTATTTATTTATTTAAATAATTAATCAAATTAAATACTAATAATCCATTTAAATGTTGTTTCAATAACATTTGTCTTGTCTATAATTCACTAAATGATATATTTATTTTATGTCCCTTTAAGGACAAAAACATTAGGAATATGTTGAGTTAAAGGGACACTGAACCCAAATATTTTAAATTGTGATTCAGATAGAGCATGACATTTCAATAAACTTTCGAATTTTCTCAGATTATAATATTTGATTCATTCTCTTGCTATATATTTTTGAAATGCAAGATTGTAAGTTTATATTCCGGGCCTTTTTGGTGAGCAACCTATGTTGTCCTTGCTGATTGTTTGCTAAATTCATCTACCAATCAAAAAATCCTCTCCAGATTTATGAAAGGCCAAAATATTAAATGCCTTATCTTTCTCATAAAGATAGCAAGAGAACGAAGAAATATTGATAATATGAGTCAATTCAAAAGTTGATTAAAATGTCCTGCTCTATGGAAATCACGAAAGAAAATAAAATGGGTTCAGTGTCCCTTTAACATTGTATAAAGAAACTAAAGGGGAATGAAAATACATATAGATATGTGATATCTATACAAGAGGTAACATGAATAATTTTAACAAATTATATTACGAGTTAGCTATAGTTAAATGAGCCTTTAAATGACTCCACTTGAACAGAAAAGTCATCAATATGGCATACAATAACTAGCTTGGTCTAAATATGAAATAAAATTATTTTACATTTCCTAACAATTTTAAACATTAAAAAATAAACCAAAAATAAATTTGTATACCTAAGGAAGATACATGAGATAATCGAAAAAACAAAACAAAAAAATGGTCACTTTGATGTAAGTTAACCACTTTCCTTTCTTAAAAATGAAAGAACGAAGTTGTTCTGTCTAATTTAGACTACATATCCTCATCAGAAACATTTTTGAATTTTAACATCTATAAATTACACAATAAAAACATCAATGGATTTAAATCCAAAATTAATTTAAAAAGATACTTGACTTTAACATTATTTGAATAAGCCGTTTTTATATTATTAATTCAATACATGAAAGTTTTTAGATCAGGCATGTGCTTGTCAAATAGACTAGCAGTCATTTTAGTATTTATTTTTTTACTTGTCAGATTAGATGGATATCTTTCTTATAATATTTTTTTATAAAAAAAAAAAATAAACAACTAAAAATATATCTTATAAAAAATTTTTTTTATTGACAATAAAATAAATTAAAAAATAAAATAGGGTAATTCATCACAGATGAAACTCTTAAAAAAAATAAACATTAGTTATTTCATGAACACATGTCTTTAAAAATTCATTAAAATAAATTACATTTCATCTTGTGTCTATGCTCCAACATTTCTATTTGTTAAACAATAGATATTTAAAAAAAAAAAAATAGCTATCCATTATTTAAAATTACATTATATTGTCTCATCAATATTGCATTTATATATCAGCATTTAAAAATATAATATTAAAAAATGCATATAACATCTTCCAAAGAAATTTATATAGTATGCTGAACATAAATGTAATATTTGATGTCCCTTCGAATAATATACCTCTATATCAACTCTAAAATGTATTCCTTTGTCTGATTGGTCAGAATGTTATTCCTATGTAGCACAAAGTAGGGGTAATGTATGTAAAATTAAAATATTGTAATCGAGGACATGTAACTATTCCTAATTCTTAACATTCTTCCTCCTGTGATTCTTAACTAGCATGCATTGGGCAAACCAACCTGTATGCATGGTCTTTGAAAGTCAATTATCTTGGAAATAACAGTTTATCTTCATTAGGTGTCTTATTCATCATTTGCAAATGAGAGGATTGTGAAATACCATCTAAAATAAAAATACACATCTAAGTGTCTCCAATAGGATGCATCCACAGCCTTAGTCCATCAAATTGTTGCCACTTACCATGTGAATGTGTCTTTGTATGGTTTTCAAGGTCAGTACATTTGAAAGACAATGCTCTTCACTTTCAGTCTGGGATTGTTCACTGTCCGTCTTGAATTCTTCACTGTCAGTCTTGAATTCTTCACTTTCAGTCTTGAATTCTTCACTTTCAGTCTTGAATTCTTCACTTTCAGTCTTTAGAAGAAGTCATCTCCCTAGTGGCAGAGAAAGTGATAAACAAACAATTAATACAAGTGTGTTAATTATTTCTTCACACCTCTCCCACCCCCTATTTCTGAAACGATTTCTGTCACTAGCTTACTAAGCGTGTGTAGCATATTGTGTTATGTTCTATCAATCAAGTGTGAAGATGAGTCATATATTGAGCAGACCTAACCTCTAATGTGTGACTTTGAATCTGACTTTGAACCACAGTCTTGCTAGAGGATCCCTTTCTGAGTATCCCAAATTCAAGTTATGTGTAAACTAAATACTAGTTTGTATAATGTATGCCATATGATGTCTGTTTGTGCCAAATTCCTGTCAGCCACAGTCCATACATTATTTATACTTACCAGCTGATGTTGTCTTTAAAAACCAGGTGGCAAAGTCATTACAGGACCCAATGACCAGAGCCTCACCTATAGTAATATATTTAAACATTTTAATCATTTGATGAGCAATCCTAACATATTTGCACAATTCTCTACTTGTCATTTCCCTAGAATTCACACATATTCGTAATACTCCTATCTAACTTCTATTATTTACCGTCTGAAGTGGCGGTTGATGATGTCTGCTCTGACATTGAGCCCCTCGTCCCAGAATGGCCCCTCTACAGGGTCGTCCTCCTCATCTTGGAGGAGGCGTCAGGTCGCCTGGACGGCCTGCAGCATCCCAGCCCACTGTGCAATATTATGCAGGACGCTGTAGGCTATAACGATATTCGCCACCTTCCTAGGGCTGTATTGGAGGGCTCCTCCCAACCTGTCAAGGCATCGGAGTCTCATTTTGAGGAGCCCAAACATCCTCTCGACTACAGCCCTAGTCCACTTGTGCGCCCTATTATAGCGGTCCTGGGCCTCATCAGTGGGGTTACGCAACAGCGTAATGAGCCAAGGCCGGCTCATGTAACCAGAATCACCTATAAATTATGAACATAACAAAATGACAAATATTACTATTTTATTTATAATTATTATATTAAAATACTTTTCATTTGTGTACACGAAAATCCCCTAAAATAAAAATTTTCATTAAAAAAAAATGTATATGTTTAAATCGCATTCTCTATCTGGCAATTTAAGCTAAGACATGCTACGTATGCGTATTTTGCATAAACCAGACCTTTGCTAAACTAAAAACAAAATGGTTAAATTGCATTCTCTATGTGCCCATTTAAGCTAAGACACGCCACATATCTGTTTGTAGCTAAAACTAGACATTTGCGGAAAGAGACAATGACATGGTTAAATTGCATTCTCTATCTGGCCATTTAAGCTAAGACATGCTACATATGCGTATTTCACATAAACCAGACATTTGCTAAACTAAAAACAAAATGGTTAAATTGCATTCTCTATCTGTCCATTCAAGCTATGACATGCTACATATCTGTTTGGAGCTAAAACTAGACATTTGTGGAAAGAGACAATGACATGGTTAAATTGCATTCTCTATCTGGCCATTTAAGCTAAGACATGCTACATATGCGTATTTCGCATAAACCAGACATTTGCTAAACTAAAAAGAAAATGGTTAAATTGCATTCTCTATCTGTCCATTCAAGCTAAGACATGCTACATATCTGTTTGGAGCTAAAACTAGACATTTGCGGAAAGAGACAATGACATGGTTAAATTGCATTCTCTATCTGGCTATTTAAGCTAAGACATGCTACATATGCGTATTTCGCATAAACCAGACATTTGCTAAACTAAAAACAAAATGGTTAAATTGCATTCTCTATCTGTCCATTCAAGCTAACACATGCTACATATCTGTTTGGAGCTAAAACTAGACATTTGCAGAAAGAGACAATGACATGGTTAAATTGCATTCTCTATCTGGCCATTTAAGCTAAGACATGCTACATATCTGTTTGGCGCTAAAACTAGACATTTGCGGAAAGAGACAATGACATGGTTAAATTGCATTCTCTATCTGCCCATTTAAGCTAAGACATGCTACATATCTGTTTTTAGCTAAAACTAGACATTTGTTGAAAGACAATTAAATGGTTAAATTGCATTCTCTATCTGCCCATTTAAGGTAAGACATGCTACATATCTGTTTGTAGCTCAAACTAGACATTTGCAGAAAGAGAAAGAAATGGTTACATTGCATCCTATAGCTGCAGATTTTGCACATTACACTGACAAGAGTTTAAGACTACAGTGGCAATTGTCTAACTAATTAACCATGTTGTGCACAAATACTCACCAACGAGATTCCCCGGGGGGAAATTCTCTTTCCTCAAACGGCCGCCACAGGGACGACTGTCTAAGGATGCGGGCATCATGACAAGCCCCGCCGAAATTCGCACACACGTGCATAATCCGCATCCGTGCATCACAAACATACTGCACGTTGAGGCTATGGAAATGTTTGCGATTTCGGAAGGGCAAGTCATCGGCTGGAGCACGCAGCGCAATGTGGGTGCAATCTATTGCTCCCAAGACATTGGGCAATTCAGCGATTGCAAAGAATTCCCTCTTCAGGTTGCCTCCAATCACCATCATTCTGAGGGAATCCTATGTAACGCTTACTTACACGTACCATGGCATACAGAAAGTTATCAAAAACCACAGAGAATGTACCTTGAGACAGGCCATGCATGTACATCTCTCCAGATTGAAAACTCTCGGAGGCCAGGACTTATATACAACTTAGCATCTTAGTGATGCCAGGGACAGCAGTCCTTATTTGTATACGTGGCTCCAGAGGAGGTCTAAGAACATCGTAAAGGCCAATGAGCTGTTCGGGATTGAGCCTATACTTGTCATAAACCTCGAAGTCACTCATGTTTTCCAAGGTGGGTCTCACCCTGTATACACGAGGACCTCTAACCAAACGAGCCCTTTGTCTCACTTGGAGCCGCCAAGCCCGCCTGATTCTCTGAATCTCTACTTGTGCAGCAGCACCAGCAGCAGCGTCTATCAAATCGTTATCCATATTTGCCAAGCTAAGCAGCACAAAGCCAAACAGCAGAGCAAACACAACACAAGGAGTAACAAGGTATGCAAAAACACAGAAGCGAATTGATACAATGTCGATCACAAGGGACGCTTTGGCCATGTTGTTTGGGGGATTTATAGTGCAATTAGTCCAATGGTAGTGAGTTCGTAATGATTGCTGATTTTATACACTTGTTTGTATGTGAGCGGCGCTAATGCTTTCAAAGTGGGCGTTTTTTTTTAGGTGTTTGCTGAAATGTTGTTTTCCCCCAATGAATCGCAATGTGAAAGTGTAAAATGTAACATATACAGTGCATCTTCGTAATGTTTGTTCATATGTGTAATAAATATTTAATAAACACGATCTTATAGTAAAAAGCACACGTCCACGCTAACATGAATGAAAGTGCATACTTGTGTATAATGGCATAGAATGTGATCGATCAATGTTGCTGCAATATTGTTTGTAACCGATAAAGTAACAGCTGACATTTCTAGTATTGTATATATGAGTGATTGGCGAGATGTCAATATTGTACGCGTCCCATTAAAATCGCAATAATACTGAAGATCTTCCAGCTGCCATCTGTAGTATTGTATATATAAGTGATTGGCGAGATGTCAATATTGTACGCGTCCCTTTAAAATCGCAATAATAATGAAGATCTTCTGGCTGACATCTCTAGTATTATATATAAGTGATTTTGGAGATGTCAATATTGTACGCGTCCCTTTAAATTCGCAATAATAATGACAATCTTCCGGCTGACATCTAAAAAATTGTATATATAATTTCTTTTCGAGCTGTCAATATTTAGTACGCATCCCTTTAAAATCGCCATAATAATGATGTTCAAAACTGTTGTTTACGTATATGTTGTATTGTAGTATTGAGTGCTAAACTTCTGAAAGGGGCGGTACAGTTCTAAAGCTGTAATGTGTATAGTTGAAGCTTCTAATGACGTCATCATATTTATCAACCTGCCTGTGTAGTTATGAAATCCTCATTGTGTTGTTGTATTTTACTACATTGTTATTGTGTGCTGATTAAAATATAAATGTGTGCTTTGTGGTTGCGTGATGCGTGTTATGTACATATATACGTATATATTGTGATTGTCTCCCACATATGCTGACTTCTATAAAGCAGTATAGCATTGTTGTTCCTTCCCAAAAAGTGACAGCTGTAATCTGTTCTAATGATGTTCTTATTGTACGTAATTCCTAATGGTATATTGTGAGTGAATCGTGATGTTAAAGGGACAGTAAAATCCCTATTTTATGTTTCCTGATTCATAGAGAGAATGTAATGTTTTTCCCCCATCATATGAATGCACATGTATGAGTGAATGCTAAAAGTAATGTATGTGCATCCATGAATGATCATGTGTCAAGCCTATGTAGATATGCTGTTCATGCAAGCATATGAGTTGAATAAATGAAATGATATAATAAAAGGTAAATGAGAGGTGTTTCCAATAGTCTACTGTTTGTGAATCCAGAAATGTTCCAATTATTTTTCTGTCCGTTTAAATGTGATGTAATTATTCCAAATGTTTGTTACTATAGATGGTGATTTGTAGTTGATGTAATGTGAATGTCTCAAACAATTTGATGTTGTTGTGAATTTCACATAAGTAAAAGCCATAAGTCCATAGGGAAATAGCCATTTCTTGATCTATTTGTCATAGCGGAACTAACGCAGGAAAACATGAGTTAGTTTAGAGTTTTCTTGTCTACGCTTTTTCCATGCGTTAGGCAAATCTGTCTGTCGCGTGCACGAGCACGTCTTCCCCATAGAAGTCAATGTAAGAGAAAAATGTGTGTGTAAATAAAATCCAAGACTGGTTTTGAGCGTAAAGTGAGTGACGTCATGGTCTTGTGTGAAAAAGTAGCTAAATCGTATTTATTTCGTAATCAAACTGTTATTTGTGTATGTAATGTGGTGTATATTGTTTGTATGTATAGATTAGTGTATGTATGTGATAATATTATTATTTAGATGTAGCTATATGAGTGTCTGTTCCCGTCTGTCTATGTAAGTCAATGGAAAAAGGATATTAGTGTTTTTTTTTGTTCAAACACCCGAGATCTCGTAACTTTGATCCTTTCTATTTTGCCATGAAAATATGAAAAATGAAAAATAAATATAGTGTAGTGTTTGTATGAGTGTAATATTTTTTTGTGATTCGTGGATGTTTATTTTGGCGTTAGATGTTAACTGCTGGGTCTGTGTTGTCGGTAATGATTTCAGCATTAAACAATTTTGGAGTCGCGTTAAGGAAACTCTAAATACCAGCGGCCGGTAAAAAGCAGCGTTATGACCCCTTAACGCTGCTTTTTAACCCTAATGCAAAACTCTAAATCTAGGCGATTGTTTGCAATAGTTTGGGCCTTACAATATTTTCGGAGTTACATCCAAGGAGAAAAAATTATTGTGGAAACTGCTCATCAATCTTTACAGTATTTATAGAGTGATAAAATAAAGGCAGGAAATCTATCACATAACAGTCATATTACATATACATATAACAGTCACATTACATCCTGGACCTTGTCTTTGCAGGGTTGGGCTTTGGACGTTCATAATGCACAGAATAAGAAAAATTATGTTGCACAAGGACTAGCTGAACTTAATGATTGCTCTGTACAGGATATAAAGGAGGAAATTTGGGAGGATGATTATATGGACGATTACATGTTCTCACGACATAAGGTTTATGAGGAAATGTATTGTCAACCATTACCTAAGGTATATGTTGATGGTTGTGCTTTTCATACCACTGAAAATGGTGAAAAGAAACTTGTAGCTGGAGCAGGAATTGTGTGGGGTAGTAATTATCGCATACAACCTGTTGGTTATTGTTTGGGCCCTAAAAGTAGCCAAATGGCTGAATTAAGCGCTGTGTATAAGGCCATTCAGATGGCAGGAAATCAGGGATTTTAAGAATTTGTCATCATTACAGATTCAGATTATGTCGCCCATATAAGACAGTGATCTAGACTAATCTCCTCCATCCTAGTTGGGGTAAGATAGTCTAGATGAGGGGGAATATGTCATGAATTTTTCATGACACAACAGACTCCATGTTGTTGTTTTTTATTATTATTTAAGCCTACCCGTGGCTCATCTATTATAACATTGAATTTTTTTTGCTGACTGAGAAGTTTTATATCAATATGTTTTCCATTATTCAAGGTAGTTTACTTGCTTAGACCCCAGCTAGTCGCTTATTTCTGTAAATAAGTGCAATTTATAACCTTAATTGTAGTCTAGGAAAGTTGGGGTAAACATAAATAAAATAAGTATTTTTCTTGAATTTTTACCCTATATGCGGGAGCCATCAACTGTTAGAACAATAATATTTAATCTAATTAATTTTATAATAATTAATGATTAAAATATTATTATTAATGACTCCTCTTAGAATAGAGAATGGTAATATATAGGGTCTAGCCCAATGGGAGGGGGTCATTTTTCCTGTTTTTTGGAACTGGTCACATCATATATGGAGTTGGTAATTCGCTAATCAACTACAGAGGTCCGAGATTATTGGATTATAACTGCTGAGGCTAGTTTAGCCTACTCTGACAGACCTATGACCTGACATCTTAATTCCTGTTTGAAAAGGGGAAATGTATTTACTTTGGTGATGTATGAAATTAAGTCACCTTAAATGCTAATATCATTAAAATTTACACCTTACATTTATTTAAAATATCTTTGTCTATTTAATCAGGTAAATTAATTAATTGTTTTATAGCTTTGTGTTTTTCTTTTGATAATTCCTACCACCTGGTTTTATTAGTCGACAATAACACCGGGTGAATCAGGAATTGTGATAAATTATTATTTGACGGTTTGTCATGATTATTAATTTACCTGATTCTCTGCAATTACCTTAAAGGGTTTATAATCAAATATTAAGTTCTTATTTTTAAGCCAATTTTTGTGTTATTTTGAAAATATGATTTAATTATCTTTATAGTTTAGTTTCTGCGTTAATTCTGTTTTCCTTATGTAACTGCTTTAATTGATTATTATAGGATTATAGGTTTTTTCACTGTATATATTTTGATTACTTCTGATTATTTTCCCATCAAAATCTTTTAATAAAGATAATTTTGTTATTCATCTGGTGTCGGTATAATTAATAGACGGATAGCAACCAAAAGGATTCAGGTTTTATTTATTTATTATCTTTAACAAGTTATAAGAAAGTGTGTCATTAAAAATTACATGCATTTCTCCTATCACATAATATACTTTTATAGATAAAGGTAATATTCATAACATATACTAGTTGATAAGCCTGCCCAGAGGGCAGTCTATGTTTTAAAAATGCAACCTCCCAAGCTACAAAAAATAAAAAATACAGAAAAAAATAAACAAATCTATCCAAAATAATAAAATTAAACCTAAACTAATACCCCTATAAAAATAAAAAATCCCCCCCAAAATAAAAACACCCCCTAATATAATACTAAACTACCAATAGCCCTTAAAAGGGCTTTTTGTAGGGCATTCCCCTAAAGAAATCAGCTATTTTACATTAAAAATAAAGTCCCCCCTAACAGTAAACCCCCCATCCACCAAACCCACAAAATAAAAAAAAACCTAATACTTATAAACCTAAACTACCCATTGCCCCTAAAGGAGCATTTGTATGGGCATTGCCCTTAGAAGGTCATTCAGCTCTTTTTTTACTGCCCTTAAAAGGGCATTCAGCTCTTTTTGAAATTGCCCAATGAACCCTAATCTAAAAAAAAAAAAAAAAAATTAAAAAAAGACTTAACACTAAAGCCCCAAATAGGTACTCACAATATCAGAAGTCCGGCAGAGGTGTTCCAGGCGGGTCCATCATCTTCATCCACAGCGAAGGCGGCGTGGAGCGGAGGTCCGGAGCGGCCTTCCCAAATGTGGCGATCCTTGGCGGTGGTCATCTGTGGCAGCGATCCTCAGCGGCATGGAGGCTCCTCTTCATCCGATATCCGTCGTATACTGAATATTGAATGCATGTTACCGCAATCAATTTGGGGTACCTTGCATTCCTATTTGCTGAATTTTTCAAAACAGCCAATAGAATTAGAGCCACTGAAATCCTATTGGCTGTTCAAATCAGTCAATAAGAATTCAGTAGCTCTCATCCTATTGGCTGATTTAGAAAATTTCAGCCAATAGGAATGCAAGGTACCCCAATAAATATTGAGTACCTTGAATTCAATCTTCGCCAAGGACCGCCGCCACCGCCAAGGACTAAGGGACCTGCGGTGGATTCTTTCACCACCCTGCCATTTTCGGAACCCAAAAAAGGGAGAACTATTTTACTTGGAGACAGGATATACAGATCTTACCTTATGTGCAGTTCTTTATCAGCAATATGATAAACAGAATAAGATCATTGCATAAGCAAGTAAGGCCTTATCTCCAGTGGAGATCAAATTTAATGATTGTGAAAGGATTCTTTCACCACCCTGCCATTTTTGAAATCCACCTGGATGCAGCTTTGCTTTTCAGGGCAATGAGGAGCTTAGGTTTTTTAGATTAGGTTTTTTATTGGGGGGGTTGGTTGTGTGGGTGGTGGCTTTTACTGTTGGGGGGGTATTTGTATTTTTATTTACAGGTAAAAGAGCTGATTTCTTTGGGGCAATGCCCCGCAAAAGGCACTTTTAAGGGCCATTGGCAGTTTATTGTAGGCTAGGGTTTTTTTTTTTTTTTAATTTGGGGGGGGGGGGCTTTTTATTTTCATAGGACTCTTAGATTAGGTGTAATTAGTTTAAATCTTTAAATTTATTTTTTATTTTGTGTAATTTAGTGTTTGTTTGTTTTGTAACAGTGTTTGTTATTTTGTGTAACTTAGCTGTTAGTTTTTTGTAACTTTTTTTATAAATTTTTCATAGTAGATTTAAATTATTTGAGTAGGGTTATGTGTTTAACTATATAATATATTTAATTTAATTTGTAGTTTAATGTAATTTTAGTATAACAGTTAGGGTAGATTAATTATTAGTTTAATATAGTTTAATTTAATTTTAGTATAACAGTTAGGGTAGGTTAATTAAAGGGACAGTATACACTCATTTTCATATAACTGCATGTAGTAGACACTACTATAAAGAATAAGATGCACAGATACTGATATAAAAACCCAGTATAAAACTGTTTAAAAATTTACTTAGAAGCTCTCAGTTTAGCTCTGTTGAAAAGGTAGCTGGAAAGCCTACTGCAAGTGGGAAATAAGACACTCCCCCTTCTTTTGCATATGAAAAGACCCTTTGAGCAAACAGTAGCAAGCTGGAGTTCTCATAAAACTTTGGGGCTTGGTTAGCAGCCTGAAAATCAGAGCAATGTTATTTAAAAATAAGCAAAACTATACATTTAAAAAAAAACAATAAACTTTATGGGCTATATAAATAGATCATCTACAAAACATTTCTGCAAAGAAAAAATGAGTGTATAATGTCCCTTTAATAGTTTAATATAGTTTAATGTAATTTTAGTATAAAAGCTAGGGTAGGATAATTAATAGTTTAATATAGTTTATTGTAATTTTAGTATAACATTTAGGGTAGGTTAATTAATAGTTTAATATAATTTAATTTAATTTAAATCTAAAGGTAAGTTTAAATTTATTATAAGATAGGGATGAGTTAATATTTAATGTAAAGTTAAGGGTTTGTTAGGTTTAGGGGTTAATAGGTTCATTTAGTTTATGGCGATGTGGGGGGGCTGGCGGTTTAAGGGTTAATAGGTTTAGTAAGTGGTAGTGGCCAGGGGTTTAGGGTTTAATAACTTTATTTAGTTGCAGAGGGGTCTAGGAGTGGCAGGATAGGGGTTAATAAATTATTTAAGTGGTGGCAGGGTCCGGGAGCGGCGGGATAGGGGTTAATACTTTTATGTAGGTGGTGGCGGGGCAGCAGATTAGGGGTTAATAAGTATAATGTAGGTGGCGGCGGTGTCAGTGTGGCAGATTAGGGGTTAATAAGTATAATGTAGATGGTGGCGGTGGCGGGGCGGCAGATTCGGGGTGTTTAGACCCGGGGTACATGTTAGGGTGTTAGGTGTAAACATAACTTTTATTTTACCATAGAAATCAAAGGGATATCTAGCAGCAGCGAACATAAGCTTTCGCTGCTTTCAGACTCCAATTAATTCCTATGGCATCCGCGGCCACCAGTGCGGCAGATTTTAAACCAGGTACGCTGGGCGGAATAGTGCCGAGCGTACCTGTTAGCAGTTTGAGAACTAGCAAAAGTAGTCAGATAGTGCCGAATTTGCATTCGGAACATCTGTAATGATGTAAGCATCTATCTGTGTCGGACTGAGACCCGCGGATCGTATGTTACGTCATAGATTTCAACTTTTGCCGGTCTGTAGGGTTTGATAAATAAGGTGAATCAGGCTCGCCAAAATTACGCTGCAGAATTGCAGCGTATTTGCGGTTGAAGGCTTGCTAAATAGGCCTCTTAGTCAGACAGTGCTGTTACCAATACACATTTTATATTAATATTAACATTAATATAGTATTTAACACCAATGAATACTGCATTAATAAAATCATTTAACCCCTTAATGACCGGACCATTTTTCAATTTTCTTACCCTTAATGACAATGGCTATTTTTACATTTCTGCAGTGTTTGCGTTTAGCTGTAATTTACTCGTTTACTGTACCCACACATATTATATACCGTTTTTCTCGTCATTAAATGGACTTTCTAAAGATACCATTATTTTCATCATATCTTATAATTTACTAAAAAAAAAAAAAAAATGAGGAAAAAATGGAAAAAAACACACTTTTTCTAACTTTGACCCCCAAAATCTGTTACACATCTACAATCACCAAAAAACACCCATGCTAAATAGTTTATAAATTTTGTCCTGAGTTTAGAAATACCCAATGTTTACATGTTCTTTGCTTTTTTTGCAATTTATGGGGCAATAAATACAAGTAGCACTTTGCTATTTCCAAACCACTTTTTTTCAAAATGGGCGCTAGTTACTTTGGAACCCTGATATCTGTCAGGAATACCTGAATATCCCTTGACATGTATATATTTTGTTTTAGAAGACATCCCAAAGTATTGATCTAGGCCCATTTTGGTATATTTCATGCCACCATTTCACCGCCAAATGCGATTAAAAAAAAAAAAAAGTTCACTTTTTCACAAATTTTGTCAAAAACTTTAGGTTTCCCACTGAAATTATTTACAAACAGCTTCTGCAATTATGGCAGAAATGGTTGTAAATGCTTCTCTGGGGTCCCCTTTTTCAGAAATAACAGACTCATATGGCTTTGTGGTTGCTTTTTGGTAATTAGAAGGCCGCTAAATGCCGATGCGCACCACACATGTTTTATGCCCAGGAGTGAAGGGGTTAATTAGGGAGCTTGTAGGGTTAATTTTAGCTTTAGTGTAGTGTAGTAGACAACCCCAAGTATTGATCTAGGCCCATTTTGGTACTTTTTATGCCACCATTTCACCACCAAATGCGAGCAAATAAAAAAAAAAACTTAACATTTTTCACAATTTTAGGTTTCTCACTGAAATTATTTACAAACAGCTTGTGCTATTATGGCAGAAATTGTTTTAAAAGCTTCTCTGGGATCCCCTTTGTTCAGAAATAGCAGACTTATATGGCTTTGGTGTTGCTTTTTGGTAATTAGAAGGCCGCTAAATGCTGCTGCGCACCACACGTGAATTATGCCCAGCAGTGAAGGGGTTAAATTAGGTAGCTTCCCACCTGACACATCCCACCCCCTGATCCCTCCCAAACAGCTCTCTTCCCTCCCCCACCCCACAATTGTTACCGCCATCTTAAGTACTGGCAGAAAGTCTGCCAGTACTAAATAAAAGAGTTTTTTTTTTTTTTTAAATAAAAATTATAAAATATTTTAGTTGTGATGGACCCCTGCCTTAGCACCAACCTCCCTGATCCCCCCTCCAGCTCTCTAACCCTCTCCCCTACCTAATTACCGCCATCTTGGGTACTGGCGTACCCAGTTTGGCCCCACAAACCAAACTATTTAAATTTTATTTATAACTTTTATTTGTATATTTAATTATTTCTGTAGTGTAGCAGCCCCCCCACAATACCCCCACCCCCTCCCCCTCCCAGATCCTTTTATATGTTTTTTTTTTTAACTTTTTTTTCCCCCCTTCCTTCATTGGTGTCAGTGTGGCTAATGCGCGCACGTGCACGTGCACGCGCGTCCACGTGCACGCACACCAACGTGCACACGCGCACTCGTGCACGTGCGCGCGCATCGTGCACGCGCACGCACACGCTCCCTCCTCCCACCGACAAAGGCACCATCGGCACCATCACTACCGGTGCAGAGAGGGCCACAGAGTGGCTCTCTCTGCATCGGAGGCTTGTAAAGGGGTATTGCAGGATGCCTCCATATCGAGGCATCACTGCAATACCCTCAGAGCTGCTGGAAGTGATTGTGATCACTTCCAGCACTCTGTTAGACAACTGACGTACCAGGTACGTCCATTGTCATTAACTGCTTGTTAATGCATGACGTACCTGGTACGTCAGTTGTCATTAAGGGGTTAAAAGTAACTGGAATATATAATACATTAATAAAATAATTTAGAAATAACTGGAGCCTTACAATCTTATTTTGATTACCTCAGACATATTTACAGATCAACTGATTCATTAAATACAGAAATGTTAACATATCTCTCTTATTTTCTCCCATCTGACATTTTCCACATGTAATAAAGCTGTACATAAAATATCTATTTTACACCTGAAGTGTTTTGTGTGGTATTTCTTTAGGTATACCTGTAAAAACAGGACATAATAAGGAGAATGGGTGTGTACTTCACAGAATCCTCAATGGTTATGAGGTAAAACAAAAACAGTCTCATTGGTCCACCCATGATCTCCCACAATCCTTCAGGATCATAAGTCCATGTCAAAATAAAAGTCCCATGCTCTCACACAGAGCGTTGCATTTTCATAGTAAATTATTACAAAATAGGAGTCTCCTATGCTCTTAAAACAGAGAGTTGCATTTTCATAGAAAATTATTACAAGCACCATATAAAACAAATACAATTAACCAAACATCTTTCAATAAGAAACATGAAAATTGCATAAAACATTATACAATATACATTATATGTGTCACATTCTCCCTGACAAAATAAAATGGCTCCAGTTACTAAAACATATATACACTCAGTCACAGTTTTATTACCCTGAAACACAACTTTCTTAACTTAATATACTGTCACTGTAGGAATGTATGGTGCCACATTGTATGAGTTGTGAGGTGTATGATATGAGAGTGGTGGCATATAATATTGTGTAGCCCATACAGGTAAGTGAGGAAAGGTATATGCTGCTACACTATGGAGCATGGTCTGTGGTTGTAGTGATGGCTGACCCAGGGTTTCAAATGTAAACATTTGCTTTGGCTTTCTCTCTCTTACAGATCGTCTTGGCTCGATATTGTTTTCTAATGCCAGACTTTCCACTTCATCAGGCTGGGCACCTTCACTTTCACTATCTACACTTTCACTATCTACACTGGCCCCAGGTGGAAATGTTGGATTCAGGATCAGTTCATCTGGTAATTGGTTCTCTGTCAAACTGTTTCTTTCCCTTAGTGGGACTTGTTCTTGACCTCTTTCTTTTTCTTTTCTCTCAGGTGCTGATGATGCTGTTTTGACAAGAGGATTCCCCTGACCCAGTTCTGAACCTTGCCGGAAAGTATTTTCTCTTCTCTGCTCTGTCCAACGCTCAGGGATTCTCAATCAGTATCTTCCAGAGCTGTCCTCATCTGAAGAGGTTGTGTCACTGTGGTAAGAAGATTCTCTTATATTTGACTCTCTGTTGCCTTGTCTCTGTTTTGCAGGTTTCAGTGGTTGTGGTGGTGTCTCCACAGGCAAGTCATTCACTAATAACAGTAAGTTTTGGTGTAGGGTTCTGGTCCCTCTTTTGTTCCCATTCTCAGGACTCACCACATATACAGGATTGTCTGCTACCTGCTCTTTCACCACATAAATGATCTTCTCCCAATACGGCCTGAGTTTTCCTGGGCCTCCTAACTCACTCAAGTTTCTGACAAGGACTCTGTCTCCAGGCTTTAGAATCACACCTGTGACTTTTAAGTCATACTAAGCTTTGCCTCGTGCACTTGCTTGCCTGCTGTTTTCACTTGCTATTTGATACACCTCGGCCATCTTTCCAGCCCAATGTTTAGCAAATCCTTTATGAGTCACCCCTCATCCTCTTCAATCAGCCCAAATATCAGGTCAACAGGGAGGGGAGGATGGCGTCCAAACAGTAAAGAGAATGGGGAGTACCCAGTGGACTCATGTTATATGCATGTATGATATGAGGAAGGTGATCTTTCTAGATTGCCTTTTCTTTGTCAGCCAGGGTACGGAGCATTTGGATGAGAGTCCGGTTGAATCTTTCAGCTGGGTTACTTTGAGGGTGATAAGGAGATGTTCTTGAATGGCGTACTCCAGCAAGTTGCCGAAGATTCCGGAAAAAACTCATTCTCAGCCAAACCGGGGGATGTAGTCATTGAAAAGACGCTCAGCTGCCGTACGGCCAGACTTATGTTTTGTTGAATAAGCTTGATCAAATCTAGTAAAGCGATCTATGACCACTAGTATATACTCATACCCACCACAGCTTGAATCTAAGTGCAGGTAGTCAATGCAAACAAATTCTAGAGGTGAGCTGGATGTTATTCTTCCCATGGGTGCTCTGACATGGGTTACTGGTTTATTTTGCTTAATGCAGGGACACTTCTTTGTGACATACTCCTCTACTTCCTTTTTCATAAATGGCCAGTAGAATCTTTGTCTCATCAGATGAAGTACCTTTCTGTGCCCACATGCCCCATCTTGTCATGGAAGTACTCCAAAGAAAGTTGTTTATACTGAGCTGGGAGATCAAGCTGTTTATTTTGAGCTGTTTTCCTATAGAGACATCCATCCTCTAGAATTAGCTTGCTCCATTCATGCAAGAGTTTCTTGGCAGCTCCAGTCACTGTTTTTTTAGACTGTCATCTGGTGCCTTGACATCCTCTTTCATATTCAATATCTTGGAGATCACTGGATCTTCCCTTTGAGCTTTGGAGAGTTCATCTTTAGTTATCCTTGGCAACAATGAATTTTGGATTGTGGGTCAGTTTCCATGGTGGACATACTGAGTGCTGCAAACCAAGCACTATCTTTCCTTGTGGCTGCACAAGCTCCATCCCAGACTGCTTGCACCACTTCAGATGACAAGTGCTCTGTGCATTCAGTGGCATACTTTTCCATGTCAAGGGGGATACGCGACAGTATATCAGCATCAATATTTACTTTACCAGGCCAGTATTTGACATAGAAGCGGCAGTCGGACAATTCTCCCACCCAGCAATGGCCAACCCCATTTAACTTTGCAGTGCTCATGATATAGGTCAGGGATTGTTGTCTGTGTAAATGGTAAAGTGTGGAGCGTAGAACAGATTGTCTCTGAATTTTTCACACACTGCCTATTTAAGTGCAAGAAACTCAAGTTTACCACTATGTAGGCAGTGATTTTTTTTGGCTTGTCAGTGTCCGGGAGCCATACACAATGGCCTTAACTTTCCATACTGATGCTGGTAGAGGATAGCTCCTAGGCCCCTTTCTGATGAATTGATGTACAGCGTGAATGGTAAATTAAAGTCTGGGTAGGCTAGAATTGGTGGTTTTCTGGTGCTCTCTTGTCCACTCCACAGGGGTTCGGGAGGGTATTTGTGGGCCCTTGGTCTTTCTTTGACTAGGCTGAACTGGTGCCACCCGAGGCTTTGCCTGGAGAAGCTCATAGATAGGCTTAGCCACACATGAAATTTTTTGAATAAATGAGCGATAATAGCTTAGGAAGCCGAGAAGCCTCCTTACCTCACAGATGGTCTGTGGAGTATGATCTTTGAGTAACAGAACTGCTTCAAGATTTTTGGGATCAATTCCACACCTTCAGCAGACACAAGATGATGCAGATATCTGACTTCACTACGGAAGAGCTCACATTTTTCAGGCCGAAGTTTGACCCCATGACATTGAAGGGCTTGGAGAACCTGGTGAATCACTTCCACATGTTCATCAGCAGACTTGGCATAACATAGCACGTCATCAAGGTATGGTATGCAACATTTGTCCTTGAGGGAATCCAGCATTTCCTCCATGCTGCGCTGGAACACTGCAGGTGCATTGAACAGGCTGAATGGAATTCTTACCCATTCATAAAGCCCCCAAGGTGTTATAAAAGCTGTCATGTGCCTGGAACCTTTGGCTATGAAGCCCTGATGGTAAGCTTTTCCTTGGTCAAGAATACTGAACATGCATAACCCCCCAGTGTATCAAGCAAGTCTTGGATTCTCGGCAGAGGGTGCCTATCTGGTACAGTCTTTTTTATTGATGATAATCATAGGTGGAGCGAACCATCCTTCTTTCAGACGCAGACTACTGGTGCAGAATAAGGGGACTTGGACTTCCCAATCCACCCTTTTGCCAGAAGATCTTGAATATTGACTTCTAGGAACAAAGGCTTAGGTACCGAAGGGTGTGACCACTGCACTGGTATGTCATCTTGGAGATTAATTGACATTTGCAAGCTCGGGATGCGACCAAGGTCGCTCTTATCACGAGAAAAGGCCATAGACTCTTTATACAGCATCTTTCTTACTACATCCTGCTGTTTCCCACTCTAATGGCTGAGGTCTACAGGTGGGTGCCACAGTGTCAAGGTTTCTTGAGTAACTAAAGTAGTCACACCCTGGGCCCTGTCAAGGTATCTGTGAAGATTATTAAATAATAGATGTATATATATTTTTTAATATATATATATATATATATATATATATATATATATATATATCTGTTAACACCAAATGATTCATTTATTTGTAAGACATTAAATGCTTGGCTGACCACAGTTCAATCATCCCCCACTCAATATGCAACATTACAATACATCCAAATGAGAACAAAGAAATAAACATTTGGTTCTAATTAGATCAGGCAGTTACTTTAAAATAAATATTAGCATTTTGAAACCCTCAGATGTGTAGGTCCATATATGGAGTTTCCTGCCAAAATGGATAATAGATTTACAGACCCCCTCACTGCTCAATACAGAGGGTGCCTAAGATCTGAATAAATCAGATAAGCAATCACTAAGGCCCAGGAAATAGCCCTTAGCAACTACATGATAAATTATTCCTGCTGAGATCTAAATACACATGGGATGTTTGAACTCAGGTTACCTACAGAAAACTAAATCTCAGATAAAGAATTAATATATGTAATCTTCATGTAGTTAAGATACTCAAATTAATATATATATATATATATATATATATATTCAGACAACATATTAAATATGAATATAAAAATCTGAAAGATTATCTAGGCCTAGAAAGTTGAAAACCTGAAAGTTAAGATTCTAGCATGTCTTAACCTATTGTCAGGGTGCCAGAAATCAGACTGAGATGAGAAGTGCAAAAATAATCACACCTTTATTAATAGCAAAAAATAATAAAAAGTCCACAAGTCAAATAACAAGCCAGGAGTCAAAACAAGAGCTGGTAGTCAGACGAGCCGAGTCAAGAGCCAAAGCGAATAGTCAGACGAGCCGTAATCAGGAACAAGGAAAAAAGCAGAGTCAGGAACAAGCCAGGGATCAGGAACCAGGAAAGACGACAGGCAGCCAGGTAAAACACAGGAGCTCTCACAAACAGGTCTGAGACAACGCAAAGGCAAAGCATACTGAACAGAGGCCCTTTAAATAATAAGTGATGACATCACAATTCTGAGACTGCATCCTGTCTCACATGGATGATGCACACCAGTCTGGCCATAAAAGGAAGCGCAGGAAATGAGCACCATCCCCCACAATGCACCATAGTCAGGAAAAGAGGTGAGTAAAATGGCTGCCAGCAGCAAACAAACAGGGAAAAACCCTGACACCTATGTACTTTTGGAAGCATAGAATGTTTTAATGATTTAAAATGAACATTTAATTGGTATTTTAAATAATATCCTATGTTTTATACCCTCAAAAGGCAATATACAGAGATGAAATATTAATCTGTATGGGATAGTAATCCAATGTAGATATAATTATATGAAAATGACACGTTTGCTGATCTCAAGGTATGTATGTCATATTGGGATGATGGCTGAGAAAGTAATTAAATCCATGATGAAGATATTATAATCCTTTTAAATCGTTTCATAGAATATATGATTTTAAACGCATTTTAATATAGTATAAGTGGAATATATTCACGTTTAGTTTTAAAATGATCAGAGAAAATGACACTATATGGACTATATATGAGTCATGAATTATTAATACAAGGGATTATAATATGTTGAATATAACATTTTAAGATTAAAAAAATAGACTGTTTAACAGTAATTGATAGTGGAGCTATTTGCTGGTTGTCTGCTGCCCCCTAGGGGATTAAAACTGGTATGACAACCAAATTAATTATCTATTAGAAGCACATGCAAATCCAAATATTTAAAGCCTAAGGGCGGACCAGGGACAAATCCCAAAGGGCCAATCATAAGACAAGCACCATGGGGCGTAACCAAAAAGGTTCACCAATGATTACAATATATAAGCTGAAGGCAAGAGGAGAAAAGAGGCTGCTGAACTTTTTGCTGAACTCTGGACTGATAACTCGTTGCGTTGGGACACAGTCATTTTAAGAAAATTAGGCTACTTCTTCTTATCCACATTGCAAATACCCTTATTTTCATATGAGGTAAAACAAGAAATATTGAAAGCTGAAATATCGATTTGGTTATTTTTGGTGAAGTATACGTGATTGATAAATATATGTATAATATTTAAATCAAAGGTATTTGGTAATTATAACTAATTACAGTTAGTAATTTTAAAAGGACAATTTGTATTTTAAACTTGTGTTTCATAGCCCTGTGCATTTTAAAGCTAATCATTAATGCTAAGTAATTTATATTTGCAAATATATAAATATATTTTAGAAATGTCTTAATTGTAGATAATTAAGAATCTATTTCATCTCAGATAACTTGGCATAGAAATTGACTGTTAAAGTATACAGTATGTATATAAATATATATATATATATATATATATATATATATATATATATATATATATATATTCCAGACAAGATAATGTGTATGCACTCTTACAAACCCCAACAACTTCCAGGGTGCTATTAGACTAATTGTACAAAAGTTCCCAAAATAAAGCACTCACTGAACTTTAGTCAACAGTGAAACTCTTTTAAATATTGTGACGTTTCGGGACTGCAAACGTCCCTTCTTCTGCCAATCAACAAGTAAAAAAAGCAAACATTTATAGGCCTGTACTCCCCTCCCTCTACCGGTACCCAATCAGAGTGAACCGTGTGCAAGCTACCTTTATGGGCTCAGTGTTATATATAGTGTGTAAAAAAGAAACTTGAATTAGTGCACAAGCTCATCATGTA